>NC_069499.1:1820996-1911074 GCF_027579735.1 Bombina bombina
GTCACATTTTAAACTTATAAACCGTATCCATATAACTCCGGCCAACTTAAATAGATGGCGTGGAAACTCATCTCACTTGTGCCCTCGCTGCAGCTCAGCCGATGCCGACCTGGTCCACATGATTTGGCGATGTCCAAAGATCCAACACTTCTGGTGTAAAACCCAATTCTGGTTGAATAGAGTACTTAATATCCATCTAGTTCTGGACTTACAACACGTTATCTTTCTAGCAGACCGGAACGACATAGTAGAATATGCCCCTAACATTGAGCTAATTAACACTGCAATTTTGGGGGGGCGATACCTCATTTTGAAAAACTGGAAATCCAGCAGAGCACCAACAATTAATAACTTAACCTACCTGCTACACTCGCAATATACATTAGAACAGCTAGATAGTCTTAATAATGGAATAAGTCATCAGCACAGATTTGAATGCAAGTGGTTAGACTTTATTAGAAGCTACAGAAATAGCTCAGATAACTAGTTGAAAAATCTCTCCCCCATCTCCTCTCCCCTCTACTTTTCTTTTTTTTTTTTTTTTTTTTTTTTCTTCTTTCTCCTCCTCTTCCCTCTTATTTTCCGTCCGGGCACCATCCCCCCCCCGGGATCCAAGCCCGTCTTTATAATGGCTTCAGCTTGAATATGTCGAGAAGACACTAGCCGATAAATATTTTCTCTTTTTGCTCAAATAAATACTTGATATGGTAGTAATTTTAGGTTACAGCTTGAACTAGCACAATGCTAAGCTAACTTTGCTCGGCTATGAGTGCTCTCTTTCTTTTTTCTTTTTTGAGTGTTCTTTCTTTTTTCCCCTCTTATATATATAAAGATTTTATATCCAAGAATAGTATGACTAATCAATGAGAGTGATGTATCATTTATATCTAAGAATTTTTAAGAATTTGCTGGATAGCCTCGAGGGATAGTCCCTTATCTAGTGTAAAGTTGTTTTCATATATATTTGTACATTTTATTTTGTAGCACTATTACCGTCGTTGCTAAATAGGCCTAAGAACGGCCTTTCGAATGTCACAGAAACCGTATATTTTCCTTCTGTTTTCTTTTACTTCCTTCTGGCTGTTTCCATGTCATGTAATTACTGATTATGAATACTTAAAGTACAGATTGCATTTTTTTATTTTTCTTTCATGTTTGTTTTGCAATTGAAACTGTACGTTTTGGATGTACTAATTGCTGTACTTGTTTATTTTACTTTTTCTTTTCATTTTGAAAAATTTAATAAAAACAAAAATTAAAAAAAAAAAAAACACTCCCTCTTGTTCTGTTACCCAGTCTGTACCTCCCAGTGCCCAGTGTACCTCTCCTTCAGAGCTGTGTGTAAGGTGTTTAGTGACACACGTGAGATACTCAGCTAGTCTGTACTCTCTCTGTAGTGACCTGTAACACTCCCTCTTGTTCTGTTACCCAGTCTGTACCTCCCAGTGCCCAGTGTACCTCTCCTTCAGAGCTGTGTGTAAGGTGTTTAGTGACACGTGTGAGATACTCAGCTAGTCTGTACTCTCTCTGTAGTGACCTGTAACACTCCCTCTTGTTCTGTTACCCAGTCTGTACCTCCCAGTGCCCAGTGTACCTCTCCTTCAGAGCTGTGTGTAAGGTGTTTAGTGACACACGTGAGATACTCAGCTAGTCTGTACTCTCTCTGTAGTGACCTGTAACACTCCCTCTTGTTCTGTTACCCAGTCTGTACCTCCCAGTGCCCAGTGTACCTCTCCTTCAGAGCTGTTTGTAAGGTGTTTGGTGACACACGTGAGATACTCAGCTAGTCTGTACTCTCTCTGTAGTGACCTGTAACACTCCCTCTTGTTCTGTTACCCAGTCTGTACCTCCCAGTGCCCAGTGTACCTCTCCTTCAGAGCTGTGTGTAAGGTGTTTAGTGACACACGTGAGATACTCAGCTAGTCTGTACTCTCTCTGTAGTGACCTGTAACACTCCCTCTTGTTCTGTTACCCAGTCTGTACCTCCCAGTGCCCAGTGTACCTCTCCTTCAGAGCTGTGTGTAAGGTGTTTAGTGACACTTGTGAGATACTCAGCTAGTCTGTACTCTCTCTGTAGTGACCTGTAACACTCCCTCTTGTTCTGTTACCCAGTCTGTACCTCCCAGTGCCCAGTGTACCTCTCCTTCAGAGCTGTTTGTAAGGTGTTTGGTGACGTGTGAGATACTCAGCTAGTCTGTACTCTCTCTGTAGTGACCTGTAACACTCCCTCTTGTTCTGTTACCCAGTCTGTACCTCCCAGTGCCCAGTGTACCTCTCCTTCAGAGCTGTGTGTAAGGTGTTTAGTGACACACGTGAGATACTCAGCTAGTCTGTACTCTCTCTGTAGTGACCTGTAACACTCCCTCTTGTTCTGTTACCCAGTCTGTACCTCCCAGTGCCCAGTGTACCTCTCCTTCAGAGCTGTTTGTAAGGTGTTTGGTGACACTCTCTCATGGGCTGTGCTTTTGCTGATGTGGTTTTGCAGGTCTGATGTATATTCTCTAAATGCTTTTGATGCTGGGTCACAGAGTGCTTGGTGGTAAAGTGTACTTGTGTCACTATTTGTGAGGTGACACCAGAATTTGTACACCTGTTTTTGCATTGGTAGTAACAATGGGAATCTTCCCAGCTCTGCACCCATTGTTAGGGGGCTTCTGTGTGCCCGCAGTGTATATTTACAGAATTGGAGATGTGCAGTTTCTGTGAGAGTTTTGTCCCATTCTCGGTAGTTCTGGGTCAGTGTTGGGCCCCAGACCTCACAGCCATACAGCAGGATTGGTACAAATACCTTAAGTAACAGTTCTGTAGGAGGGTTTAGACTGTCCCTTTAAGTAACAGTTCTGTAGGAGGGTTTAGACTGTCCCTTTAAGTAACAGTTCTGTAGGAGGGTTTAGACTGTCCCTTTAAGTAACAGTTCTGTAGGAGGGTTTAGACTGTCCCTTTAAGTAACAGTTCTGTAGGAGGGTTTAGACTGTCCCTTTAAGTAACAGTTCTGTAGGAGGGTTTAGACTGTCCCTTTAAGTAACAGTTCTGTAGGAGGGTTTAGACTGTCCCTTTAAGTAACAGTTCTGTAGGAGGGTTTAGACTGGCTAGCGGCTTCTTTATTGCATGGAAGGCTCTAAGGGCTTTTTCTTGCAGTGTTTTTTTTTTAATAATTTTTATTCGAGTTGTTACAAGGCATACATAGGAATATAAAACAAAGAAAACACATGAAAATAAGAAATACATCACAGTACCCCATATTTCTAGTATACACTCCAAAATCTAGATAAGAGGTACAGATATATAGCTGATATGCCAGATGATCCTTACGCCTCCTAGATGTCACCCGAGGACTCTTTTGGGCCTCAAAAGAAAAACAGAATTTATGCTTACCTGATAAATTACTTTCTCCAACGGTGTGTCCGGTCCACGGCGTCATCCATAACTTGTGGGAATATTCTCTTCCCCAACAGGAAATGGCAAAGAGCACAGCAAAAGCTGTCCATATAGTCCCTCCTAGGCTCCGCCCACCCCAGTCATTCGACCGACGGACAGGAGAAAAAAACAGGAGAAACTATAGGGTGCCGTGGTGACTGTAGTTAAAGAAAGAAATTCATCAAACCTGATTAAAAAACCAGGGCGGGCCGTGGACCGTACACACCGTTGGAGAAAGTAATTTATCAGGTAAGCATAAATTCTGTTTTCTCCAACATTGGTGTGTCCGGTCCACGGCGTCATCCATAACTTGTGGGAACCAATACCAAAGCTTTAGGACACGGATGAAGGGAGGGAGCCAATCAGGTTACCTAAACGGAAGGCACCACGGCTTGCAAAACCTTTCTCCCAAAAATAGCCTCCGAAGAAGCAAAAGTATCAAATTTGTAGAATTTGGCAAAAGTGTGCAGGGAAGACCAAGTCGCTGCCTTACATATCTGATCAACAGAAGCCTCGTTCTTGAAGGCCCATGTGGAAGCCACAGCCCTAGTAGAGTGAGCTGTGATGCGCTCAGGAGGCTGCCGTCCGGCAGTCTCGTAAGCCAATCGGATGATGCTTTTCAGCCAAAAGGAAAGAGAGGTAGCAGTAGCTTTTTGACCTCTCCTCTTGCCAGAATAAACGACAAACAGAGAAGACGTTTGTCTGAAATCCTTTGTTGCTTCTAAATAGAACTTTAAAGCACGAACTACATCTAAATTGTGTAACAAACGTTCCTTCTTTGAAACTGGATTCGGACACAAAGAAGGCACAACTATTTCCTGGTTAATATTCTTGTTGGAAACAACCTTTGGAAGGAAACCAGGTTTAGTACGCAAAACAACCTTATCTGAATGGAACACCAGATAGGGCGGATTACACTGCAAAGCAGATAACTCAGAAACTCTTCTAGCAGAAGAAATAGCAACCAAAAACAGAACTTTCCAAGATAACATCTTGATATCTATGGAATGTAGAGGTTCAAACGGAACCCCTTGAAGAACTGAAAGAACTAAATTCAGACTCCAGGGAGGAGTCAAAGGTCTGTAAACAGGCTTGATCCTGACCAAAGCCTGAACAAAAGCTTGAACATCAGGCACAGCTGCCAGTCGTTTGTGTAATAAGACAGATAAAGCAGAAATCTGTCCCTTTAGAGAACTCGCTGATAATCCCTTATCCAAACCTTCTTGGAGAAAGGAAAGGATCCTAGGAATTTTGATCTTACTCCATGAGAATCCCTTGGATTCACACCAACAGATATATCTTTTCCATATTTTATGGTAAATCTTTCTAGTTACAGGTTTTCTGGCTTGTATCAGAGTATCTATTACAGAATCCGAAAACCCACGCTTAGATAAAATCAAGCGTTCAATTTCCAAGCCGTTAGTTGAAGGGAAACTAGATTTGGATGTTCGAATGGACCTTGTACTAGAAGATCCTGTCTCAAAGGTAGCTTCCAAAGTGGAGCCAATTACATATTCACTAGGTCTGCATACCAAGTCCTGCGTGGCCACGCAGGAGCTATCAAGATCACCGAGGCCCTCTCCTGCTTGATCCTGGCTACCAGCCTGGGAATGAGAGGAAACGGTGGAAACACATAAGCTAGGTTGAAGGTCCAAGGCGCTACTAATGCATCCACTAGAGTCGCCTTGGGATCCCTGGATCTGGACCCGTAGCAAGGAACCTTGAAGTTCTGACGAGACGCCATCAGATCCATGTCTGGAATGCCCCATAATTGAGTCAACTGGGCAAAACTCTCCGGGTGGAGTTCCCACTCCCCCGGATGGAATGTCTGACGACTCAGATAATCCGCCTCCCAGTTTTCCACTCTTGGGATGTGGATCGCAGATAGGTGGCAGGAATGATCCTCCGCCCATTTTATGATTTTGGTCACTTCTCTCATCGCCAGGGAACTCCTTGTTCCCCCCTGATGGTTGATGTAAGCAACAGTCGTCATGTTGTCTGATTGGAATCTTATGAATCTGGCCTTTGCTAGTTGAGGCCAAGCCCTGAGAGTATTGAATATCGCTCTCAGTTCCAGAATGTTTATCGGGAGAAGAGACTCTTCCCGAGACCATAGCCCCTGAGCTTTCAGGGAGTCCCAGACCGCGCCCCAGCCCACTAGACTGGCGTCGGTCGTGACGATGACCCACTCTGGTCTGCGGAAACTCATTCCCTGGGACAGGTGGTCCTGGGTTAGCCACCAACGGAGTGAGTCTCTGGTCTTCTGATCTACTTGAATCACTGGAGACAAGTCTGTATAGTCCCCATTCCACTGTTTCAGCATGCACAGTTGTAATGGTCTTAGATGAATTCGCGCAAAAGGAACTATGTCCATTGCTGCAACCATCAACCCTACTACTTCCATGCACTGAGCTATGGAAGGACGTGGAACAGAGTGAAGAACTTGACAAGCGTTTAGAAGTTTTGACTTTCTGACATCTGTCAGGAAAATCTTCATTTCTAAAGAATCTATTATTGTCCCCAAGAAAGGAACTCTTGTCGACGGAGACAGGGAACTTTTTTCTATGTTCACTTTCCATCCGTGAGATCTGAGAAAGGCCAGAACGATGTCTGTGTGAGCCTTTGCCTTTGAAAGAGACTACGCTTGTATCAGAATGTCGTCCAAGTAAGGTGCCACTGCAATGCCCCTTGGTCTTAGAACCGCTAGAAGGGACCCGAATACCTTTGTGAAAATCCTTGGAGCAGTGGCTAGCCCGAATGGGAGAGCCACAAACTGGTAATGTTTGTCCAGAAAGGCGAACCTTAGGAACTGATGATGATCTTTGTGGATAGGAATATGTAGATATGCATCCTTTAGATCCACGGTAGTCATAAATTGACCCTCCTGGATTGTAGGTAAAATCGTTCGAATAGTTTCCATTTTGAACGATGGCACTCTGAGAAATTTGTTTAGGATCTTTAAATCCAGGATTGGTCTGAAAGTTCCCTCTTTTTTGGGAACTACAAACAGATTTGAGTAAAACCCCATTCCTTGTTCCATGGTTGGAACTGGGTGTATCACTCCCATTTTTAACAGGTCTTCTACACAATGTAAGAATGCCTGTCTCTTTATTTGGTTTGAAGATAAGTGAGACATGTGGAACCTTCCCCTTGGGGGTAGTTCCTTGAATTCCAGAAGATAACCCTGAGAAACTATTTCTAGTGCCCAGGGATCCTGAACATCTCTTGCCCAAGCCTGAGCGAAGAGAGAGAGTCTGCCCCCTACTAGATCCGGTCCCGGATCGGGGGCTACTCCTTCATGCTGTTTTGTTAGCAGCAGCAGGCTTCTTGGCCTGCTTACCCTTGTTCCAGCCTTGCATCGGTTTCCAAGCTGGTTTGGTTTGCGAAGCATTACCCTCTTGTCTAGAGGCTGCAGAGTTGGAGGCCGGTCCGTTCCTGAAATTGCGAAAGGAACGAAAATTAGACTTATTCTTGGCTTTGAAAGGCCTATCTTGTGGGAGGGCGTGGCCCTTACCCCCAGTGATGTCTGAGATAATCTCTTTCAATTCTGGCCCAAAAAGGGTTTTACCCTTGAAGGGGATATTAAGCAATTTTGTCTTGGAAGATACATCCGCTGACCAAAACTTTAGCCAGAGTGCTCTGCGCGCCACAATTGCAAACCCTGAATTTTTCGCCGCTAATCTAGCTAACTGCAAAGCGGCATCTAAAATAAAGGAATTAGCTAACTTAAGTGCGTGAACTCTGTCCATAACCTCCTCATACGGAGTCTCTCTACTGAGCGACTTTTCTAGTTCCTCGAACCAGAACCACGCTGCTGTAGTGACAGGAATAATGCACGAAATAGGTTGCAGGAGGTAACCTTGCTGTACAAAAATCTTTTTAAGCAAACCCTCCAATTTTTTATCCATAGGATCTTTGAAAGCACAATTATCCTCGATAGGAATAGTAGTGCGCTTGGCTAGTGTAGAAACTGCCCCCTCGACCTTAGGGACTGTCTGCCATAAGTCCTTTCTGGGGTCGACCATAGGAAATAATTTCTTAAATATAGGAGGCGGGACAAAAGGTATGTCGGGCTTCTCCCACTCCCTATTCACTATGTCCGCTTGGGTATAGGAAAAGCGTCGGGGTGCACCGGAACCTCTAGGAACTTGTCCATCTTGCACAATTTTTCTGGAATGACCAGGTTGTCACAATCATCCAGAGTAGATAACACCTCCTTAAGCAGTGCGCAGAGATGCTCTAATTTAAATTTAAATGTCACAACATCAGGTTCTGCCTGTTGAGAAATTCTACCTGAATCTGAAATTTCCCCATCTGACAAAACCTCCCTCATGGCCACTTCAGATTGGTGTGAGGGTATGACAGAGCAATTATCATCAGCGCCCTCCTGCTCTACAGTGTTTAAAACAGAGCAATCGCGCTTTCTCTGATAAGTAGGCATTTTGGATAAAATATTTGCTATGGAGTTATCCATTACTGCCGTCAATTGTTGCACATTAACAAGCATTGGCGCGCTAGAAGTACTAGGGGTCTCCTGCGTGGGCAAAACTGGTGTAGACACAGAAGGAGATGATGTAGAACTATGTCTACTCCCTTCATCTGATGAATCATCTTGGGCAACTTTACTATCTGTGGCAGTACTGTCCTTACTTTGTTTGGACGCTATGGCACAATTATCACACAATTTTGAAGGGGGAGACACATTGGCTTCCATACATACAGAACATAGTTTATCTGAAGGTACAGACATGTTAAACAGGCTTAAACTTGTCAATAAAGTACAAAAACCGTTTTAAAACAAAACCGTTACTGTCTCTTTAAATTTTAAACAGGGCACACTTTATTACTGAATATGTGAAAAACTATGAAGGAATTATTCAATCTTAACCAAATTTTCACCACAGTGTCTTAAAGCATTGCACCCCAAATTTCAGACCTTTAACCCTTAAAATGAGGAAACTGGAGCCGGTTACAGTTTTAACCCCTCTACAGTCCCAGCTACAGCCTTTGCTGCGACTTTACCAAACCCAGGGGGGTATACAATACCAAATGAAGCCTTCTAGGAACCTTTTCAACTACTTTCAGACCCACACACATGCAGCTGCATGTCTTGCTCTCAAAAGTAACTGCGCAGTAATGGCGCGAAAATGAGGCTCAGCCTACTACATAGAAGGCCCTTCCTGACTGGAAAGGTGTCTAAACCAGTGCCTGACGTAAAAAAAACGTTCCCCAAAGTTTATAAAGTGTGAATTTCAACATCAAGCTGTATAAAATGGCCAAATAAAGCAATCGATCTAGCCCATAAAAGTGTCTACCAGTTTTATAGCCCATATTAAGCCCTTTATTCTGTTTGAGACTAAGAAAATGGCTTACCGGTCCCCATGAGGGGAAATTACAGCCTTCCAGCATTACACAGTCTTGTTAGAAATATGGCTAGTCATACCTTAAGCAGAAAAGTCTGCTAACTGTTTCCCCCAACTGAAGTTCTCTCATCTCAACAGTCCTATGTGGAAACAGCAATCGATTTTTGTTACTGTCTGCTAAAATCATCTTCCTCTCACAAACAGAAATCTTCATCCTTTTCTGTTTCAGAGTAAATAGTACATACCAGCACTATTTTAAAATAACAAACTCTTGATAGAAGAATAAAAAACTACAACTAAACACCACATACTCTTAACCATCTCCGTGGAGATGCTGCCTGTGCAACGGCAAAGAGAATGACTGGGGTGGGCGGAGCCTAGGAGGGACTATATGGACAGCTTTTGCTGTGCTCTTTGCCATTTCCTGTTGGGGAAGAGAATATTCCCACAAGTTATGGATGACGCCGTGGACCGGACACACCAATGTTGGAGAAATATGCACACTATAGGAGGTCAAATTAAATAAAGGAGACCAATTTCAGGTCTCAGATGACAACCTTGTTTTTTTTTTTTTTTAATCTTTAAGAGAAATGTTCATTGGACCCC
Source organism: Bombina bombina (assembly GCF_027579735.1). NCBI lineage: Eukaryota > Metazoa > Chordata > Amphibia > Anura > Bombinatoridae > Bombina > Bombina bombina. The sequence goes on from NC_069499.1 coordinate 1,830,383, forward strand.
CTTTTTATAAGAATTTTAAAATAAAGCGTACCCCCACAGAGATAGGGAGATGATGGGGGTTACATGGCCAGGGCCTCTCTGAGACCCAGTGCGTTAGTATTATTTAATATTAACTACATTAGTACTACTTAATATAAACTTAAGGTTAACTCATAACTATTAACACATAAGAGTAGGGCTGCAAAGAAAATACATAGCCCAACATAATGATTAGTGGCAGGCCCCACATAGGCCCTAACCTTATATCTAGAAATATGTTGCTATACAGCTGTGTAAAGATATTAAACCATCAACCTCTTGGAGAGTAGCTGCAGCTATAAAGCAGCTATAATAAGGGAGAAGTAAATAGAAATAATATAAATGCCATCCTGAAGATAACAGTCATGAAAAAGATTCCTTAGTATGTGCCAGCTCTTACTGGTCATCTAAGGATGGTGAAACATTGTTATATTCTGCATTTAGTTCACTACTAAACCATTCTATGGGGATGTGATATCAGCAGCAGGAAGACCCAGATATTTTAACCGTAGCAGGGAATGTATAAATTGCTCTAGCAACTATTGTAGGGAGACACTTTTTTGTATGCACCACCGAGTATCAAACATAAAGCTGTCAGTTTCCTAATGAACTACATAGAGTATACAAAATTCTAAATGACTAATATCCCCCAATATCTTGTGAAGCCACCTGCGGGCCTCAATGAACACTGTCTTCAAATCTGAGGGTACATGCCTCTTTTGGGCCTGTAGAATGAAAAATATACACCAAATATACTTTGAAGGAGGAGAGCTGCCTCTTATATAGCAGAAACAGCACTATTCGCCCCTAACAGGTTTTAAGTATCAAGTGAACGCCACTGTTTCTCTCTTAAAAGCTAAAGCAGAGCCAGACTTCCCATATTAACCATCCCATCTTATCTTGTACAGCAACATAGGTACCTACAGATGTCATTGTGGATTCAAGCCAAACTAAAGATGACCCCATGGGCTGCTAATCTGAACACATCTGCTGAGGGATATACACTCTAATCTAAACTTAAACACAGGGCCCAGCAGTGTAAAAAAAAAATGATAACAAGCTTCTCAGCGTCAAGTGGGCATCAATGGTGCCATTTGTAATAGAGTACTAAGTCAGACCTGGCACTCCTGGGTCCACCGCTATGCTGGGTGCACCATCCAACACCTACTTTGTCCTGATCCATCCAGTTTGGGGCTGAGTCTTTATTTGAGTGCAGCGCTCGCCACTGCTCTGGGTCACAGCCCATGAAGAAACCCAAGGTAATAGGGTAACAGAGGGCCATCAGCACTCGGTACTCAACTGCATAGCTGTACACTGGGGGGCCGGCCGCTCTCCCCCACACAGCCAAGTAAGTTGCAGTGTTCTGGATATTCCCCGCAGAGCAGTCACCACGGGCCTTCTCCATGTCCTGCTTGCCGGGAATAGACCTTCCGGTCTCAATCAGATTCCTCCCATGTATTTTGTAGTCCCGCTGAGCCTTTGATTCACATGCGCCGCTCCAGCATTCCTCTGCAGCATTAGCCTCCTACTGCTTCCTCTCAGATGGGATAGTACTGACGGGGGCGCCTTCATAGCACAGCTCCTGAAAACCATGCTGCGCATTCGCAACTGCGTCCCTTATCTCTGCAGGCCCTAGAGTCTTCTTTGCAGGGGCGCCTGCCAGAGCCATAAGGCGATCAAATCGGTAGTGCATCTGCTGCTCAAATTCAATAAAGTATGAAACTTCTCGTACAGGTCCTCCTCCATGCTTAAGAATGTTTATGCAGAGGGTTTCAGTATACTCTGCTTACCCGGTTTCCCGGGGAGGGGAGCTGAGATCTCTCTCCTAAGGAGCCGCCAGAAATTCTCAGCGGTTCGGTCTGGGAAGTCTCTTTATTGCAAAAGAAGCAAATAGTTCCATTCAGCTAAGTGTCTACTGTGTCCTGAAGTATACATTTTTGCTGGTTGGATTCTCAATCTTTAGATTACAGACGGGTTGTAAATCCAATTCACGGAGCTCCCAGTTTAGCAGCCATCGTAGGCTATAGCCCGGACACGCCCCCCTTCTTGCAGTGTTTTGATGGCCAGTTTAAAGCTTCCTGATACACTCAGTGTAAGCCCAAGATAGGTATAATTTAATGAGTGCTCTACCTCTTTAGAGAACAATAGGAATTTGAGTTTTTGCTGGAGATTTTTGGGCTTTTTCTGGAAAATCATGACTTTCGTTTTTTCCATATTCACTTCCATTGCCCATGACTTACAGTATGTCTGCAGTATGTCTAGTTTTCTTGCAAACCCACCGCTGTGGGGACAGGATGAGCAGGTCGTCTGCATATAAGAGACAATGGATTTCCTTCCCATTCAGGGATATACCTGGTGCTGTGCATTTCTCCAGTACTGTGGGCAGATCATTAATGTACAGGTTGAATAATGTGGGGCTGAGGCTGCATCCTTGTCTGACACCTGTCTTTTGTTCAAAGCTCTTTGTTTGTAGTTTGTTTATTTTTAATTTACATTTGAGGGATGAATACATGGTCTTTATTATGTCATATGTCTTCCAACCAATTCCCCTTTGCAGCAGTTTTATGTATAGGCCAGGGTGCCAGATTGAGTAAAATGCTTTTTTGAAGTCCACAAAACATGCAAACACCTTCCCTGATGGTGAACATTTCACATACTTGTTAGTGATAGCTTGTAATGTGAAGATGTGGTCTGTGGTTCTTTGTTTAGGGAGGAAACCTATCTGACTCATGTGCAGGGTTCTGCTGTCTATTAGAACTGTTAATATTCTCTGGTTCAGGATTGTGCAGAAGAGTTTGCTTACATTGCTGTTTACACAGACTCCCCTGTAGTTATTTGGGTCAGTTAGATCCCCATGTTTGTGGATTGGGGTAACCAGACCTTCTGTCCATGTTTCTCGGAAGTGCCCTGATTGTAAGATGATATTAAACAGTTTTGTGAGAGCCTCTTGGAGCTGTGGGCTTAGGTTGCCACCTCAGCCATGTTTTCCTGGACACTTATGAGTTATACATGCTGCAGGGTATGCAGAAAGAAACATGAATTTAAACCCTGGACAGCACACACAAATAGTGACAATGAACTGCTCTATTCATGTTCCTCTCTGCACACCCTGAAGCATGTATAACTCATAAGTGTCCAGGAAAACATGGCTGAGGTGGCAACCCTATGTGGGCTGCTGTGAATCAGCATCTCGTTTAGTATTTGGTCAGATCCACAAGCTTTTCTTGGTTTTAATGACTTTATGCCTTCTGCAACTTCCTGTAGTGTGAAGGGGAAGTCTAGAGGAGTTTGATAGTTCTTTATTACATTTTCTAAATTTAACAGTTTTGCACAAGTTTCTTTTTGTGACATACTGAGCTTATTAGGTTTTAGATCTTTGCATTATGTTTGAAAATAATCTGTCCATATGTCACCATCTTGGATTGGAATATGCCCAGTGGCTTTTGAGGTGAATTTTTCCCACACGCTCCAAAAGGAATTATTATCTGTTGATTCTTGAATTTGGGAGAGTGTTTTATTTAGGTGGTTTATTTTCTTGCTTTTTAGGGTAGTTTTGTATTCTTTTAGTTTACGGTTATATGTGCACCTCAGATCCTCTCGCAATGGTTCTCTGTGTTTAAGGTTTGATAATTTTCTCACCTCAAGTCTTACGGCTGCACATTCTTTATCAAACCAATCATTTTTATTGTTATTTTTCCTTCGTCTTCTGTCCGACAGTTTAAGGGATTTGTTTGCTGCTCTATGAAGAATAGTTGTTAAATCATTTGTTGCTTTATTTGTGTCATATGGAGTATAACTGTAGCTTCTATTAATTAAGAAATTAATTTGATTAGTTATCTCCTCAGTTTCCAAGCTGTTCATAAAGATTTCAGGCAGAGGGGACGATACCTTCCAAGAAAGAGCTGCAGGGCAGAGAAGACGCTACCTGACTGGGAGTTCACTGAGACCAGCCCAGCTTGGGGAAATACAGCCACTGGCTTGTCCCCGGTCTCGGCAACTATATCTCTGGTCCCACTATCTGGTGGCCACCCCTGGGTTTGGACAGAGGAAGGGAGACCCCAAGCGGAGTACCGCTACATTTGGTGGCAGCGGTGGGATCATCCCTTCTGTACAGGGAAGGTCCAAACCACCACTGGGATCTGATCTCCATCAGGAGATCCTTCACGAGTAGCAGCTGAATAGTGGATGGAGCAGCTGTACCGGGTCCTAAAGCGAAGCACCCTTAAGGATTTGTTGGAAGCCCGAGGAAGATCAGCCAAAAATAAATCCAATTTATAATTGCTGATCTAATGGAAGGCGACCAGTCCTGCCCACCGCTCTTGGAGACCCCTGTTGAGTCAGATTTTCAGCGGGAAGTCCGAGCATGATTGGCCCTTTTGGGCCCAGAGCCCACTCAGGAGACTGTTGAAAAAATTATGGCTGATGTGACTGCCATGCAGCAGGCAAAGAGAGAGTTTAGGCTCCGCCTGGCCAAAATACAACATCGGCCAGGAAACGGGGCCTCTTCTTGCCAGGGGGGCAACAAAGGAACAAAGAAGCTGCCCTTTGCTGCATTTAAAGTTTTCAACGAGGCAGAGGGGGACATTGAGAGGAAGTGTACTCTACAAGGTGTGGTTTCCACAGACTGGGTTACAATTTTGGCCAGTAAGTTGACGGGGAGAGCTGCTGAACCTTACCGGGCAGTTCCTGATGACGATAGCCTGGACTACAGCCGGGTAAAAGAAAGACCCGTTATGCCACTATTCCGGAGGCCTACCGCAGAACATTCAGAGATCTGTGGAAAAAGGAGAAAGAAACTTATGTGGAATGGACCTACCGGATGCACTGGGCCGCATACAACTGGATGCAGGAGTGCCTGGCAACTACCCTGGACCATGCATGGCAGCTGCTACTTCTGGAGCAATTTTATGATTACACATCTTCAGAGGTTAGAGACTGGGTCCGAGACAGGAGACCACTAACTGTGGATGAAGCTGCTCGCCTGGCTGATGAATACCAGGACACCAGGCGGGAGGAGCAATCGGTATACCGAGAAATACCCCTGCCCATGTCTCCTCAATCAGCACCATCCCTTCCACAAACAGCAATTCGCCCTAACAGAACCCCAGCAACCCTGAACAGCAGTTCCAGGCACCGGTGCTATGGATGCAAGCAGATAGGACACATCCAGAGAAATTGCACACAAGGTAAACCCCAGCAGGTATGGACCCGGCCCACACTAGGACCTATGCGGGATGCTGTCCACCTGGTGACCGGAAAACCTGCCCCAGTGAGCTTGTTTACAGAAGGGAAACAGCATCCACTAATTGGTTTAGGAGCAGACCCCCTTGAGACTCAAGAAGTATGGGGGGGTGCTCCATGAAGTGGACCCCATCCAAGCAGCTGCTCAGGATAACCGCCGGCAGCTAGTACTATTAGACAGTCAACCAGCTCAGGGGTTACGGGACACTGGAGCTACCCTAACACTAATAAAGCCAAATCGAGCTCAGTCAAAGCGGAGGACCAGATGCACTGTTCTCGTCCGGGTGGCAGGGGGAGCAATACATTGGTTACCCACAACTTGGGTGCATTTGGATTGGGGAGCTGGAACCCATACAATAGAGGCTGGGGTCATGAAAGATCTGCCGGTTAAAGTGTTGTTAGGAAATGACCTGGGTCAGCTGACAACAGCCTTTGCAACATCTACTGGATCAATACTTAAGGAGGCATACCCAGTCACCACTCAAACCCCAGCACAAACTAAAGCCAGCCAGCACATAGAGTGGGCCCAGATGCCTCCATGTTTGGCCTGGGAGCATTTTTGAGCCAGGTTGGGAGGACAGTGGGGCTAGCGATTGGATCGTCAAGAAAGATGTGATTCTGAGAATTTCTGGTTTTGTTTGAGTTATGTTGCATTTGGTCATGTTCGTTCCCAGACAGCCCGAAGCTGATCCGTTCAGGATCTAGCCCGGTCTGCCGGACCGTTGGTCAAGGGGGGGGGGGGCACTGTGACGGTTCCCTAGTCACATACATAGACAATGAGTGACACAGTGCCATCTATTGGTTGAACTATCCCAAAAACATCATAACAGCGCCATCTATTGGTTGCAAGCTCACCATCAAAATGGACACAGGAGAAGGAATGACTAATTTGCATATATGTGCATAGGTGAAAATACCAACAGATAAATGTTATTTTTACTGTTTAGAACTACATAAATCCTCCATCCTGTTGGCAAAGTTATATTGCTTTATTATATTGTTTCCTATATGTTTTTCTATGCTTATTTTAAGGAGTGTGTGTCACCATGAGCTTACTGGTGTGTTTGTAAAAGCTAGTCCTGAGTGAAATAAAGCAATAGTAGTAGTTCCTTTTGGAACAGGTGGTCCTGTCTGATTCTTTCAGGTATACCAGTTGCAGAGGTTCTGACCCTGCATTCTGACTGCACCTCTCCCTGCAAGAGAGACCTGCTACAGAGTCTGTGGGCCTGTAAGCAAAGAGCTGCCCCTGTGGGCCCCAATTGTCTTTTTAAAGACAGTGCAGAGAAAGGAATCAATACCTGAAGAAAGGAGTGTGGCAGAGGGCACGTTACCTGCCTGAAAGGAGCAGCAAGGCAGAGGGATCTATTCCTGCCTAGAAGAAACCAGAAGGGACGCTACCTGCTGGAAGTTTGCAGTGAGGCAGAGGGATCTATTCCTGCCTAGAAGCAGAAGGGACGCTACCTGCTGGAAGTGTGCAGTGAGGCAGAGGGATCTATTCCTGCCTAGAAGCAGAGGGGATGCTACCTACCTGGGAGCCCACTGAGACCAGCCCAGCTGGGGGAGATACAGCCGCTGGCTTGACCCCGGTCTCAGCCACAATAGCCCTGGTCCCACTATTTGGAGGCAGAGGGATCTATTTCTGCCAAGAAGCAGCCAGACAGGGGGATTTATTCCGGCCTAGTAGCAGACAGGCAGAGGGGACAATACCTGCCAAGAAAGAGCTGCAGGGCAAAGAAGACGCTACCTGACTGGGCCCAGCTGGAGGAGATACAGCCGCTGGCTTGATCCTGGTCTCAGCAACTATATCTCTGGTCCCACTATCCGGTGGCCACCCCTGGGTTTGGACAGAGGAAGGGAGACCCCAAGCGGAGTACCGCTACAGGCGGTTCTTCGTACTAAGTTAGGTTTCCTTACTGTAGTGGTTTCGGACAGAAATATTAATAAGGAAATTGTTCCTTCTCTATGTCCTAGTATTTTTTCTCATAAGGAACGTTTGTTGCACAATTTGGATCTTGTGCGTGCTTTAAAATTTATTTACAGGTGACTAGGATTTTCGCCAGTCTTCTGCCCTGTTTGTTTGTTTCTCTGGGAAACGTTAAGGTCAGGAAGCTTTGGCTACTTCTCTTTCTCTCTGGTTGAGAAGTATAATCGTTTTGCTTTTGAGACTGCTCTCCTGATACGGCTCATTCCATGAGAACTGTCTCCTCTTCTTGGGCTTTCAAAAATGAAGCTACTGTGGAACAGATTTGCAAGGCTGCAACTTTGTCCTCTCTGCATACTTTTTCCAAATTTGATTCTTTTGTTTCTGCTGAGGCTTCTTTGGGGAGAAAGGTTATTCAAGCTGTGATGCCTTCTGTTTAAGTCACCTGTCTTGTCCCTCCCTATTCATCAGTGTCCTCTAGCTTGGGTATTGATTCCCAACAGTAATTGATGAAGCCGTGGACTCACCATATCTTAGGAAAGAAAAGGAAATTTATGCTTACCTGATAAAATTATTTATTTCCGGATATGGTGAGTCCACGGCCCCGCCCTTTATTTCAAGACTGTTATTTTTTGACTAAACTTCAGGCACCTCTACACATTGTGTTGCTCTTTTTTTCCCTCCATTTCCCTTCGGTCAAAGGACTGGGGATTGTGGGAAGGGGAGTGATACTTAACAGCTTTGCTGTGGTGCTCTTCGCCTCCCCCTGCTGGCCAGGAGTGATATTCCCAACAGTAATTGATGCAGCTGTGGACTCACCATATCCGGAAAGAAAGACATTTATCAGGTAAGCATACATTTCCTTTTTTTGACTACCATTCAAGTAACAAAAATCTGTTAAAATTCAGAGGTCTTGAAATAATAAACTTAAAAAATAGGGAGGGAGCAATTTGTACCAGATGTTACTGAGAAAAGAATGTGAGTCTTAAACTAAATGTGGAAATCAATTTAACCTCTTTCCTAGGGGATTGAGCTAATAATGTATTGCTCAAATTAACGGGTTTGGATTTAATTTTAAAAGATAGATCCCTCTTTCTCATCAGGAAATATTTAAAATTCCAACTGCCTTTAAATTAAAATAAAAGATTACATTTGTCTCTTTAAAGCTTTTGTAATGAAGAAAACAAAAATGGCATTCTCCTTTCTGTTAAAGGGACACAACCATTTTTTTTCTTTCATAATTCAAATAGAGCAGCAATTTTAAAGGGACAGTAAACTCCAGAATATTTGTTGTTTAAAAAGGTAAAAAGATAATCCCTTTATTACCCATTCCCCAATGTTGCATAACAAACACAGTTATAATAATATACTTTTTACCTCTGTGATTACCTTGTATCTATGGCTCTGCAAACTGCACCCTTATTTCAGTTCTTTTGACAGACATGCATTTTTAGCCAATCAGTGCTTGCTCCTAGGAGCTTCACGTGCCTGAGATCAATGTTATCTATATGAAACACATGAACTAACGCCCTCTAGTGCTGAAAAACTGTCAATGCTTTCAGATTAGGAGGTGGCATTCAAAGTCTAAGAAATTAGCATATCAACCTCCTAGATTTAGCTTTCAACTAAGAATACCAAGAGAACAAAGCAAAATTGGTAATAAAAGTAAATTGGAAAGTTGTTTAAAATTACATGCCCTATTTTAATCATGAAAGTTTTTTTTTACTTGACTGTCCCTTTAAGTAACTTTCTAATTTACTCCTATTATCATTTTTTCTTCATTCTTTTGCGATCTTTATTTAAAAAGCAGGAAGAGAAGCCAGATGCTGTGGAGATTCATTTCAGAAATAACTCTGTACCTGAAATCACTATCCTACAAATAGATGATCAGACTACTTTAAGTGGCTCTGATGGTAATACTTTTAAAATTTCGTCTGGAAAGATAACGAATATTTCCTTAGACGGCGATGTATTAACCATATTTCTCCACAAGGGGGATCATAAAATCCCTAAAGGGGGAGAACATTTGCAATTCCTCGCAGAGATTGCGACAGTTAAAGAGGATCTATTTATCCCTATACAAGTGCATGACCTTGGTAAAACCAAATATGCTAAATTGAACTTAAAACAGGAAGCTAGCTATATAAGCGAAGGCTTGTTAGCACAGATAGCTGAACCTAAAGTGATTAAATATCTTTCTCCCCAAGACCACTGTGTCCACGGCCTGGATAACAGGTCTGAAAGCTATAACATCACAGCTAAGTGCTTATTATCTATCTCTATAGGTAATAAGTCAATGAAGCACCTGTTTTTAGTTTTAAATACTCCCCATAATCAAATATACGTTGGCAATGCTCTCTTACATAGATATGCCATACAAATAGATTTGATTAACTCTTGCCTCTGGAGCAGGTTAAAGGGGGACCCTGAAGTATTTCAGGATGAAAATGCAGCCCTGAAATCAAACCACCAGCAATTGCCATATGCTGTGAATATGCAGGTGTCTAGCGATGTTATAATTCCCGCTGGGGCTGATAAATTCCTCTTACCCTTACAGGTAAAGAGAGGTCAGAAATTAAAACTTCTGAAACACTGATTTGCCTCTCCCATAGAATACAAAATCTGGGTATAACAATGACCCATACTCCTATGGTAAATATTGGAACTATTCCAGAATATCACCTTTTTCAAGGGAACTACCATAAGATATGCGCTGGAATCAAGTTATTACACTTTGGATTCCAGAATAATGTAATTGGGCTAATACTTGAAGGATATTTAACTGAAGAACAATTAAAGGGACACTGTACCCACATTTTTTTTTTTCGTGATTCAGATTGAGCATGAAATTTTAAGCAACTTTCTAATTTACTCCTATTAAAAAAAATTATTCATTCTCTTGGTATCTTTATTTGAAATGCAAAAATGTAAGTTTAGATGCCGGCCCATTTTTGGTGAACAACCTGGGTTGTCCTTGCTGATTGGTGGATACATTCATCCACCAATAAAAAAGTGCTGTCCAGAGTACTGAAACCAAAAAAAAAAAAAAAAGCTTAGATGCCTTCTTTTTCAAATAATGATAGCAAGAGAACGAAAAAAAATTGATAATAGGAGTAAATTAGAAATTTGCTTAAAATTGCATGCTCTATCTGAATTACAAAAGAAAAAAAATGTGGGTTCAGTGTCCCTTTAATAGAACAATCCTTTGCATCTATGCCAGAGAGACTATTTACAATTCAATCTATTTATCCCTTCAGCTCAGAGGAAGGCATCTGTAAAATTGAAGAAGCCTCTCTTGTATTTGATCAGCCAATCAAAGATCAAGAATACCCCAATACCCAGAGTCATGGGAGCAATGTAAACTATAATCAAGGGGATTTCTCCTCTAGGTTGGAAGAAGCCTAAGAGATAGGACAGCCTGAAATCTTTCCAGGATTTCAGCAAATAGTCGAAGAGCAAATATCCTTAGCTAATGGCTGTTCCAGCGATGATGAACGCCAACTGCTGCAAGAACTCCTGATGGAGTACAAGGATATTTTTGCTAGGGATTCTTATGGCTGTGGTACTACAGACTTACACATTGCAAGAATACAAACAGATCCCAATGCACCACCTGTCTTTGTTAAACAATACAGACTTCCCTTAGCCTCATATGATTCTCTTGCAGAGATCATAAGGAACCTGGAAGAAAGGGGTATTATCCAACAGTTGCACAGCTCTTATAATAATCCTATTCTAGGTGTTCTTAAGCCCGATGGACAATGGCGTTTGTGTGCTGACTTAAGACAGCTAAACAAACAAGTGTACATGTCTGGCTGGCCCACGACATATATTGAACAGTGCCTAGCGCAGATGCAGGGGTCTTAAGTATTCACTGGCATTGATTGTGCACAGGAATATTGGACCATAAAGGTACATGAAGAGGACCAGTATAAGCTGGCGTTCTCGTTCCAAAGAATCCAGTATGCATTCCAAATGCTCCCATTTGGATACATAAATTCAGGACATGAATTTGCTGTATTCATGCTATGCCTGATGCACTGGAAAGGGGGACTTTATCTTATGTTGATGATGTTTTAATCAAAAGCACAGACTTTGAAAAACACATCAAAGAACTTAAACACGTCCTCAACCAACTTAAAAGGGCAGGTGTCAAATTATCCCTACACAAAGCTCAATGGTGCCGCACTCGTGTAAACTTCTTGGGACATGAAGTTACTTCTGAAGGGTTAAATCCTCAGAAGAAAAAAGCTATAATAAATTCTAAGAACCCAACTAACTTAAAGGAATTGAGATCACTCCTGGGTATAACAAATTATTCTTGCAAATTTATTGATAATTATGCAGAATTAGCTAAACCACTACTACTTCTCCTAAATAAGGAAGTGAAATGGCACTGGACTGAGACTCAAGAGATAGCCATCAAGGAGCTGAAGAGAAAACTCACTCAAGCACCTTGCTTAGCATACCCTGAAGGTGGTAAACCTTTTTTCTTAGAGACAGGTTACAAAGATATAAGCATGAGTGCTGTTTTATACCAAAAGCAGGATAATTTAAGCAAAGTCATTGCTTATGCGAGCAAAACGCTATCCCCAGTAGAAATAAAATTTAGCGATTGTGAAAAAGCCGTCTTATCTACTGTATGGGCTCTACAAAATTTCCGTAGCTATATACAGGGCGAGAAAATTATTGTAGAAACAGCCCACCAGCCTTTGCTATATCTGCAAAGAGAGAGAATAAGAGATGGGAATTTGTCCAATAGCTGCATAACAGCGTGGACTCTTTCCTTACAAGGCTGGCCTTTAGAAATTTGATACAAGCAGAATAAAAAGAATCCAGTCGCATCGGGGCTTGCTGAGCTCCACGACTGTACAGTTAAGGATCATGGGGAAGAATTATTAGAAGATGATTTCCTGGAGAAAAAATTGCTTTCCCCATATAAAATATACGAGAACCATTGTCAAACATGTTGATGGTTGTTCTTACCATGCCACTATTGATAATGAGCACTGACATTGGTATAACTTGGGCCAATGGATTCCCAATATTTCTGTAGGTTTCAACATTGGACCAAGATTCAGTCAAGTTGCAGAACTAACTGCTGTTCCAAAAACCATTGAGATGGCTATTGAACACGGTATTCATGAATTTGTGATCATTACTGACTCTAATTACGTGCGTGATAGTTTTGTTGAATACCTGCCAGCATGGAAAATAAATGGCATGCAGAAAACTAACAACAAACCAGTCAAACATAGCAAGTTATTCTGCGAGATTGATAACCTAGTGGTATCCAATGGGTTAACCATACACTGGGAAAAGACCAAGGGTCATTCCAGGGTTCTAGGTCCTGATAAGAAAGGCAATGATCTTGCGGATTCATTAGCCAAACAAGGAGATATAACTGGAGAACTCCTTAATATCAACCACTTAATGGGTGCAATTCAGGTAGAAGCCATTACCAGAAACCAGGCTAAACAACAGAGTGAGCCTAACCTGGTACAATGGAGCCAGGATTCTCCTAGTGAGGACCTGATCACGAGTCAAAAAAGAAGACCCCATTGTAGGCCTCTTCTATAAACACATAGAAGATCCTGAAAGCAACCCCATCTCAAAAGATGATTGTATTGGCAAGGAAGATCTTAGAATCTTAATGAAATCCAGGTCACAATTCAAGTTACAGGATGGTATTTTAATTAGAACCTCCAAAACTGGCATGCAGCAATGGGTGGTACCCACCAAGTTCAGAGGTCTCATGCTTCAACATGCCCATGATGCTCCCACATCTGGCCATCGTGGCGCCAAATTAACATATGAAATATTTCTTCTTCAATGGGGCACAGAATAAAGGACTTGCCAGGTCCCAAACAATCCAAGAACAAAGTATATTCCAGCCACCAAATTTCTTTAAAAGAACCTTTATTTCCACATAGGGTCCTCAGCAAACATACAACGTTTCAAGCCTGAACAGGCTCTTAGTCATGTATAATTGGACATACACAGGTAAATGCCTTTTACTGTTTAATCTGTCCACAGTTTCAACCCACTGCACCAACGCATAGAGCGCCATTGCAGAAAAGGGGGATGGTAATGCCATGGTCAGATATCCAAATTGATTTTATTGGTCCAGTAACTAGGTCATCAAGAGGTAACAAATACATGTTAACAATAACATTCCTATTCACTAAATGGGTAGAGTGCATCAGTGCACCTAACAATAGTGCTGAAACATGCGTAGCCACGTGTTTTCCAGATTTGGTTTACCCCAGCGAATCGAATCCGATCGGAGGACCCACTTAACTAGCGAAGTGATGACCAAGATGTGGAAAATACTAAGGGACAAAAGAAAGCTCCATATTGCATATAGAGCTGCCTCAAGTGGTGGTGTAGAGCGTTACAACCAGTCCATTATGAAAATCCTCAAAAAGTTTGTGAGTGAAACGGGTAAAGACTGTTACAAACTGCTATTTGTAACTGGCCCTTTAAATGGAAAATTGCCCTGCTTCCCTGGATTTTGGAGAAGCCTATTTGCCAGCCTCCTTCCTCATGACTATGGCCCCTGGAAGATTGTGCCCCTGAAAACATATTAACTTTTATTGGGTGTGTATGGCCCTTTAAGAACCGTCTGGGGACATATTGTGACTTTGGTGAACAATGCCCCTTTAAGACTATGTCCCCAGACCTGTAAAATAACTTGTCCCTGGCTTTCTCCCACTTGGTTCAGTAAATAGGACTTACTGAACCAAGTACCACACAGGCAGAGTGTTCCACAGAAAAGGAGCACTGTTACAAAAGCATTAGTTTTCATTGTGTGCCATTAAGAGTTAATTTTGTTTAGCTTCAAGAACCTATTCTAAATACAAGTTTGCTGGGATCAGCTCTAATTAAGTTTAGTGATAAACATTCCCATTGTCTAATCAGACTGCTAGTGATAAGGTGGACTGCATTGTTTTATTGTGTGTAACTTGTTATCTGCTGAAGTAATGTTGTGGCCTGTCAAAGGGCGTTGTCTCTATCTAAATGTATCAAATGTGTGATTGGGGATTTTATGCCTCCCCCTGAGAGTGTCTTTTTTTTTGCATGTAACCTCAATAAAAATCAGGCTGTGTGTTCCAGCACATCAGACCTATTCTGACCCTCTAACTTGCAGCTTTGACTCATGTTTGTAGGGGACAGCTATAATCACTACAGGGATTGCTATGTTTTTCATACTCCCTTAGCTACAGGGATTGCTACAGAAGGAAGAGGTTCACCTACTGGAGCCTGGTCATAGGTCCAGGGCGCAGAGCAGACGGCGAGATACCAGCCCAGCAGCGGTGGTTCGCAGAGTCTGCATTACTTATAGTGGCTACGCAGTAGTTATAGTGTCTACGGTGCTGATGATCCTTTGGTGAGCGCTAGGAGCATCCTTTTCTATGGTCCAACTTCCAGCCAGCCTGGAGGCAACCGTAACAAAGACTGGGATGTAAAATTACCTCTAGACCTAATGGCATTAAGATCAACTCCAAGTAGTGCTACCAAGATGTCACATTTTGAATTGATGACTTGTAGAAGAACGGTTCTACCTCAGTATCTACTGTACCGTACATCAGACCAGAACTTAATAAATGCTGCCAATATGCATCAATATGTGGAGAACCTAAGGAAGCACCTGCAATATGCCTTTGCATTTGCTCAAAGGAACTTAGAGAAAGCTGCAACTGCCACTAAAACCTATTATGATCTCAAAACGTCCAAAAAGGAATATGAAATAAATGATAAGGTTTATCTTTATAACTTTGGAAGAGATCAGGTTAAGGAGAAGAAATTCCTTCCATCATGGAAGGGTCCTTTTGTCATTATGGACGAAATATCTCCAGTTGCCTATAAAATTAGTATACCTAAAAATGATACTTTTATGGATAAATGGGTCCATATTAATCAGTTGCGAGCGTGCCATCCTAGATCACAACTACAAGTCATAGAGGAAGAATAAAGTGTCATATCCCCAAATGCACTAAATAAATATTGTAGTTTAAAGATACCTATCCAATGAGCATGAGGGTTCAAAAATAACAGACTCTCTTCATAGAAGGCTGTCTAGATGCATACTGTCAATTCACTCACCAAGTACCACTGACTTTAAGCCAATTCAAATACATGTGTCCTACATCTATTTAAAATTGGAAGGGGAAATTATGTCAGGGTATCTGTGAATAGTATTAAATAAACTACATGGGTATCATAAAATCCAATATTTCATTTTTGGTGAATTGGTCTCATAGCAGACCAGTCCCAAAACCGTTTTTCTCTCTGATCAAATACATCCAAATGAGAAGAAAGGAAAAACATATGGTCTAATTAGTTCAGACAGTCATTTCAAAGGCCAGTGGGCCACTTCAAAGTAAATATTAGCATTTTGAAACCCTCAGATATGTAGGTCCATATATGGAGTTTCCTGCCCAAAATGGATAATAGATTTACAGACCCCCTTCACTGCTCAATACAGAGGGAGCCTAAAAGTCTGAATAAATCAGATAAAAAACACTAAGGCCCAAGATTTAGAAATAAATCTACTTTTTATCCAATACAAAACAGAGGACCTATAATTGAAACATTCCATGCACGAGTAGAATCTGATTTGCATAAATTAAAAGAGACCACTGAACGAACAACTAAAAATCTTACTAAAAAACAGACAGAAGCACTCAGGTCTTTACAGCAAAGGTCAGACTTAGTAATCCGCCCATCAGATAAGGGGGGTACCGTTGTGGTACTTGATAGGCAGGATTACATATCAGAGGCACACAGACAACTCAATATCCCCACTGACTACTCGATCCTTCCCAGAAACCCAACAAATGAGTATAAGAAGCTCTTATTTGATATACTGGATGATGGCATTGAACATGGTTTCTTAGATGAAAATACAGCTGACTACCTTTATGTAAAATACCCAAGAACTCCAGTCTTTCATATGTTCCCCAAGGTTCATAAATCCCTTCACAACGTACAAGGCCGCCCTATAGTTAGCGGTATAGATTCTATCTTTGAAAGATTGTCCCAGTGGTTGGATGCCATTTTGCAGCCATTGGTTCACCTACTACCTTCATATACGAGAGATTCAAAACACATACTAAATCTTCTAACTAACACAAAATGGCAAACAAACTACCATTGGCTCTCGGTTGATGTAGTCTCACTATATTCTAGGATCCCACACAACAAGGGTATTGAAGCAGTAAGATATTATTTGGCAACACACACCGAATATACATCAGATTTTCAGAAATATATTCTAAGAATTCTGGAGTTCCTATTGACTCACAACTTTTTTACATTTGAAGGCAAATACTATGTACAAAGATGTGGCACAGCCATGGGGGCGAAATATGCCCCCTCTTATGCTAACTTATTTCTTGGCAAATGGGAGCTAGAAAACATCTTTGACCATAGCAATACATTCAGGTCCCACATTTGTGTTTTTTTTAAACGCTATATCGACGACCTCCTTCTTATCTGGTCAGGTCCCCCTGCAGACATTAAGAATTTCATTGACATGATAAACAAAAACAATTTGAACTTGAGCTTTACATACACCACTGACAGCCACTCCATCAACTATCTAGACTTATGCCTTACAGGTGATAGAAGTGGTAATATTGTATCAAAAGTGTACCGTAAACCTATCTCAGGCAACACCCTCCTGCACGCCTCCAGCTGCCACCCTAAAAATACCTCATATGCTGTTGCTAAAGGTCAGTTTACCCGGCTCAAAAGAAATTTTAGCAAGAATGAGGATTATGTACAGGAGGCTGTTTGTCTAGAGAAGAGACTAAAAGAGAGGAAATATACTCGTAGCCACATTAGACAGGCTAGATTAGCTGTTGACCAACTGGACAGAGATCAACTTTTGACGGATAAACCTGCCAATACACACAGAGATTTTTCAGGTGTTCAGTTTGTAACAACTTTTAGCACACAATATTCCCAAATCTGCGACATAGTTAGGAAACATTTCCCGCTGTTGGCAGCCGACGAGAAGTTGGTTGAAACTGTAAAACAAGGTGTTAGGTGTTCCTACAAAAAGAGCCCCACTTTGGCTTCCATTTTGTCTCCCACTGAATTAAAACAGACTTCAAGTCATACTAGCTCATGGTTACATCATCTGGGCATGTTTAAGTGTGGCCATAAGAAATGCAAACCATGTGATTTTGCATGGGTTACCAAAGAATTTACCTCAGCAATAACAGGACAGACATATCCCATTAAAACTTGCTTAAATTGCCAAAGTACTAAGGTTATATATATATCATTACATGTACCCTTTGTAATATTCAATACATAGGGTTAACCTCTAGGGATATAAATTCCCGTATCAGAGAACACTTTTCGACTATTACAAAGGGTACATCAAGCACACCACTTGTGCAACATTTTTCCACAAAACATAACAGTAGTCTCAACTCATTTAAATGGGCAGCAATAGAACAAGCTAAGGTGCCCAAGAGAGGTGGCAATTTAGATAACATACTTGCTAAAAGGGAAGTATATTGGATATACACCCTTAAAACCAGATTACCATTGGGTTTAAACTCAAGATATGATTTGATCAATTTCTGGGAATAACTTTAAGACATCAACATTAACATTAACATTTATATTCAAATAACTCCATATACATACCATTCACTTAAGGGTACTGTCATCCTGCTATATCCCATCCCTCTGTCCCACTTTTTCGATACATTTTTTCGATATTTTTAGATGTGTTTTAGATGTGCTTCGCACTTACAACATCTATTTTGAATTATTCTCCCATACGTATTGAAGGTCTTACTTTAGTCTGCCCCTCAAGGTGTGCGAACTTATATGAGTATATCGCACTTACTAGTGTTGTATATTTATACATGCGAGCATATTTATATATTTATACATGCGAGCATATAACTTCATTTTGTAATGGGGTACATCCTTGGAGTGACAATTCTGTAAGAGAACTTACCTCAGTTAATTAATATTATTATTACTCAATTCACATCTTCAACTTTACTATTTGAGAATTTAACAAAATATATACATTATGCTTTAGTGCTTGCTAACTATAACAATATCTAGCGCTGATATAATCTGCGACAGTTAGGGCAATTTTTCCTCAATGTTCTCATATTATTCTTATGGGTTTTCTATTTTAGAATCTTGTTCATATTTATAAGGATTTATCCTATATACTTTAGTGTGTGTTCTCTTGCTGTAACGTAACTTGGACATTAAGGGTTAATCAAATTACTCTTTACCTGGTGTGGGCGTGTTTTGTATTCATTGTTTTTAACCAATCACAATTGTAACACAGTTTTTTAAACCTGCACTCACCTGCATGACACCTATGGCTATGATTACTGCTGAGCGCCGAAACATGTAAGCCGTGGTGTCACGCTCACACACTGGTTTTTGCTTACTATCTATGTATGCTGTTCGTTGAGCCACTTCTGGCGTTTTAATTTTGCCAATAAAGATGGATTTTATTTGCATAAAGCTGGATCCTATCCTTCTTTTCTGATTGCCTTTATCGCACCAGTTTGGATCAGCTCAAAGCCCTTGCATACGAAGAAAATCTGTTGTGAAACCCGGGTGAAGCAAGAGCACCGCCCCCCTACCGGAGATCCTGCAACGTCACAAACAGACATCGCAGTGCACCTGTGCCTAGCCTGAAGCGCTGCTGGAGATTCCCACTGTTTGCCGGTTGGTTTGGAGCGGACAGCCCACCGATTCGATTTCGGTTTGACCACGGAGGTCCCCCGGCATCCTTGAATTCCAGTCTGAGGTACTGCACGATATATACAGACTCCGGGGGCGGTTAGGCTCCTCAAGGGTAAGTCCCGTACACAACAGTATTCACCTATATGCACCTTGCACTTGCACTTATATATTGCATATTAGAAGAGGACTTCCCACACTTCTCTATACATATTAAATATGAACATAAAAATCTGGGAGATTATCTATGCCTAGGAAGTAGAAAGCCTTAAAGTAAAGATTTTAACATGTCTTAACCTATGTATTTTTTTTTAAATCAGAAGTCTTAAGGATCCAAAGTTTGGACAAATCATATATATAGTTTTCAAATATTAAATATGTGCCTCAGACTATTAAATAATAGATACAAAAAAAATCGATATGAAATTGTCTGTTCGTATAATATTAAATGTGAATGTCTGCTAAATGAAAAATATAAATAACCTATTCTTTTTATTTTTCAGGCATCTAACAAATACACATGTGATTGTTCCATAAATTGTGTAATATGTTTTACACACTCAGAAAGATGTGTACTGAATGTGAAATATATATAACTAATGGTATTTTAATTAGAGTTGTATAGAATCATTTGTGGGCTAAATAGCTTAAGTATATTTGTCTGGAAGTTAACAAACCATACCTTGGTATCTCATTGTGATATTTAAATGCAACTCTGATTTGGGAGATTGTGAATGAGGTAATTTTTATGATCTTTTTATAGCATATTATAACAGCATAAACGTGAATAGTTTGATTTATAACCTGGTTCCTATAAATATAATTCAATGTGTCTATAAATTTAACTAATATAAATGCATTTTATTAGGGGTTTATTTTAAAGAATAATTATTAAATATATTTTATTATAGCCCGGCCATATACTGACAGTAGGTAATGCATCTGGTCAGTGATTTGCTGTGACATATACCTGACATAACAGATACAGTAGGTAATGCATCAGGTCAGTGATTTGCTGTGACATATAACTGACATAACAGGTACAGTAGGTAATGCATCTGGTCAGTGATTTGCTGTGACATATACCTGACATAACAGATACAGTAGGTAATGCATCTGGTCAGTGATTTGCTGTGACATATACCTGACATAACAGATACAGTAGGTAATGCATCAGGTCAGTGATTTGCTGTGACATATACCTGACATAACAGATACAGTAGGTAATGCATCTGGTCAGTGATTTGCTGTGACATATACCTGACATAACAGATACAGTAGGTAATGCATCTGGTCAGTGATTTGCTGTGACATATACCTGACATAACAGATACAGTAGGTAATGCATCAGGTCAGTGATTTGCTGTGACATATACCTGACATAACAGATACAGTAGGTAATGCATCTGGTCAGTGATTTGCTGTGACATATACCTGACATAACATATACAGTAGGTAATGCATCAGGTCAGTGATTTGCTGTGACATATACCTGACATAACAGATACAGTAGGTAATGCATCAGGTCAGTGATTTGCTGTGACATATACCTGACATAACAGATACAGTAGGTAATGCATCAGGTCAGTGATTTGCTGTGACATATACCTGACATAACAGATACAGTAGGTAATGCATCAGGTCAGTGATTTGCTGTGACATACCCCTGACATAACAGATACAGTAGTTAATAAAACAGGTCAGTGATTTGCTGTGACATAACAGAGACAGTAGGTAATGCATCAGGTCAGTGATTTGCTGTGACATATAACGGACATAACAGAAACAGTAGGTAATGCATCAGGTCAGTGATTTGCTGTGACATATACCTGACATAACAGGTACAGTAGGTAATGCATCTGGTCAGTGATTTGCTGTGACATATACCTGACATAACAGATACAGTAGGTAATGCATCAGGTCAGTGATTTGCTGTGACATACCCCTGACATAACAGATACAGTAGTTAATAAAACAGGTCAGTGATTTGCTGTGACATATACCTGACATAACAGATACAGTAGGTAATGCATCAGGTCAGTGATTTGCTGTGACATATAACTGACATAACAGATACAGTAGGTAATGCATCAGGTCAGTGATTTGCTGTGACATACCCCTGACATAACAGATACAGTAGTTAATAAAACAGGTCAGTGATTTGCTGTGACATATACCTGACATAACAGATACAGTAGGTAATGCATTTGGTCAGTGATTTGCTGTGACATACCCCTGACATAACAGATACAGTAGTTAATAAAACAGGTCAGTGATTTGCTGTGACATATAACTGACATAACAGAAACAGTAGGTAATGCATCTGGTCAGTGATTTGCTGTGACATATAACTGACATAACAGATACAGTAGGTAATGCATCAGGTCAGTGATTTGCTGTGACATATAACTGACATAACAGATACAGTAGGTAATGCATCAGGTCAGTGATTTGCTGTGACATACCCCTGACATAACAGATACAGTAGTTAATAAAACAGGTCAGTGATTTGCTGTGACATATAACTGACATAACAGAAACAGTAGGTAATGCATCAGGTCAGTGATTTGCTGTGACATATACCTGACATAACAGATACAGTAGGTAATGCATCTGGTCAGTGATTTGCTGTGACATATAACTGACATAACAGATACAGTAGGTAATGCACCTGGTCAGTGATTTGCTGTGACATATACCTGACATAACAGAAACAGTAGGTAATGCATCTGGTCAGTGATTTGCTGTGACATATACCTGACAGATACAGTAGGTAATGCACCTGGTCAGTGATTTGCTGTGACATATACCTGACATAACAGATACAGTAGGTAATGCATCAGGTCAGTGATTTGCTGTGACATATACCTGACATAACAGATACAGTAGGTAATGCACCTGGTCAGTGATTTGCTGTGACATATACCTGACATAACAGATACAGTAGGTAATGCATCTGGTCAGTGATTTGCTGTGACATAACAGGTACAGTAGGTAATGCATCAGGTCAGTGATTTGCTGTGAAATATACCTGACATAACAGATACAGTAGGTAATGCATCAGGTCAGTGATTTGCTGTGACATATAACTGACATAACAGATACAGTAGGTAATGCATCAAGTCAGTGATTTGCTGTGACATATAACTGACATAACAGATACAGTAGGTAATGCACCAAGTCAGTGATTTGCTGTGACATATACCTGACATAACAGATACAGTAGGTAATGCATCAGGTCAGTGATTTGCTGTGGCATATAACTGACATAACAGATACAGTAGGTAATGCATCAAGTCAGTGATTTGCTGTGACATATAACTGACATAACAGATACAGTAGGTAATGCACCTGGTCAGTTATTTGCTGTGACATATACCTGACATAACAGATACAGTAGGTAATGCATCAGGTCAATGATTTGCTGTGACATATACCTGACATAACAGAAACAGTAGGTAATGCATCTGGTCAGTGATTTGCTGTGACATATACCTGACATAACAGATACAGTAGGTAATGCACCTGGTCAGTGATTTGCTGTGACATATACCTGACAGATACAGTAGGTAATGCACCTGGTCAGTGATTTGCTGTGACATATACCTGACATAACAGATACAGTAGGTAATGCATCTGGTCAGTGATTTGCTGTGACATAACAGGTACAGTAGGTAATGCATCAGGTCAGTGATTTGCTGTGAAATATACCTGACATAACAGATACAGTAGGTAATGCATCAGGTCAGTGATTTGCTGTGACATATAACTGACATAACAGATACAGTAGGTAATGCATCAAGTCAGTGATTTGCTGTGACATATAACTGACATAACAGATACAGTAGGTAATGCATCAAGTCAGTGATTTGCTGTGACATATACCTGACATAACAGATACAGTAGGTAATGCATCAGGTCAGTGATTTGCTGTGGCATATAACTGACATAACAGATACAGTAGGTAATGCATCAAGTCAGTGATTTGCTGTGACATATAACTGACATAACAGATACAGTAGGTAATGCATCAAGTCAGTGATTTGCTGTGACATATAACGGACATAACAGATACAGTAGGTAATGCATCAGGTCAGTGATTTGCTGTGACATAACGGACATAACAGGTACAGTAGGTAATGCATCAGGTCAGTGATTTGCTGTGACATATAACGGACATAACAGATACAGTAGGTAATGCATCAGGTCAGTGATTTGCTGTGACATAACGGACATAACAGGTACAGTAGGTAATGCATCAGGTCAGTGATTTGCTGTGACATATACCTGACATAACAGATACAGTAGGTAATGCATCTGGTCAGTGATTTGCTGTGACATATAACTGACATAACAGGTACAGTAGGTAATGCATCAGGTCAGTGATTTGCTGTGACATATACCTGACATAACAGATACAGTAGGTAATGCATCAGGTCAGTGATTTGCTGTGACATATACCTGACATAACAGATACAGTAGGTAATGCATCAGGTCAGTGATTTGCTGTGACATATACGTGACATAACAGATACAGTAGGTAATGCATCAGGTCAGTGATTTGCTGTGACATATACCTGACATAACAGATACAGTAGGTAATGCATCTGGTCAGTGATTTGCTGTGACATATAACTGACATAACAGGTACAGTAGGTAATGCATCAGGTCAGTGATTTGCTGTGACATATACCTGACATAACAGATACAGTAGGTAATGCATCAGGTCAATGATTTGCTGTGACATATACCTGACATAACAGATACAGTAGGTAATGCATCAGGTCAGTGATTTGCTGTGACATATACCTGACATAACAGGTACAGTAGGTAATGCATCAGGTCAGTGATTTGCTGTGACATATAACTGACATAACAGATACAGTAGGTAATGCATCAGGTCAGTGATTTGCTGTGACATATACCTGACATAACAGATACAGTAGGTAATGCATCAGGTCAATGATTTGCTGTGACATATACCTGACATAACAGATACAGTAGGTAATGCATCAGGTCAGTGATTTGCTGTGACATATACCTGACATAACAGGTACAGTAGGTAATGCATCAGGTCAGTGATTTGCTGTGACATATACCTGACATAACAGATACAGTAGGTAATGCATCTGGTCAGTGATTTGCTGTGACATATAACTGACATAACAGGTACAGTAGGTAATGCATCAGGTCAGTGATTTGCTGTGACATATACCTGACATAACAGATACAGTAGGTAATGCATCAGGTCAATGATTTGCTGTGACATATACCTGACATAACAGATACAGTAGGTAATGCATCAGGTCAGTGATTTGCTGTGACATATACCTGACATAACAGGTACAGTAGGTAATGCATCAGGTCAGTGATTTGCTGTGACATATAACTGACATAACAGATACAGTAGGTAATGCATCAGGTCAGTGATTTGCTGTGACATATAACTGACATAACAGATACAGTAAGTAATGCATCTGGTCAGTGATTTGCTGTGACATATAACTGACATAACAGGTACAGTAGGTAATGCATCAGGTCAGTGATTTGCTGTGACATATACCTGACATAACAGATACAGTAGGTAATGCATCAGGTCAATGATTTGCTGTGACATATACCTGACATAACAGATACAGTAGGTAATGCATCAGGTCAGTGAGTTGCTGTGACATATACCTGACATAACAGGTACAGTAGGTAATGCATCAGGTCAGTGATTTGCTGTGACATAACAGATACAGTAGGTAATGCATCAGGTCAGTGATTTGCTGTGACATACCTGACATAACAGGTACAGTAGGTAATGCATCAGGTCAGTGATTTGCTGTGACATATACCTGGCATAACAGATAAAGTAGGTAATGCATCAGGTCAGTGATTTGCTGTGACATAACAGATACAGTAGGTAATGCATCAGGTCAGTGATTTGCTGTGACATATACCTGGCATAACAGATAAAGTAGGTAATGCATCAGGTCAGTGATTTGCTGTGACATAACAGATACAGTAGGTAATGCATCAGGTCAGTTATTTGCTGTGACATATACCTGACAGATACAGTAGGTAATGCACCTGGTCAGTGATTTGCTGTGACATATACCTGACATAACAGATACAGTAGGTAATGCATCAGGTCAGTGATTTGCTGTGACATAACGGACATAACAGATACAGTAGGTAATGCATCAGGTCAGTGATTTGCTGTGACATAACAGATATAACAGATACAGTAGGTAATGCATCAGGTCAGTGATTTGCTGTGACATAACAGATACAGTAGGTAATGCATCAGGTCAGTGATTTGCTGTGACATAACAGATACAGTAGGTAATGCATCAGGTCAGTGATTTGCTGTGACATATAACGGACATAACAGATAAAGTAGGTAATGCATCAGGTCAGTGATTTGCTGTGACATAACAGATACAGTAGGTAATGCATCAGGTCAGTGATTTGCTGTGACATATAACGGACATAACAGATACAGTAGGTAATGCATCAGGTCAGTGATTTGCTGTGACATAACAGATACAGTAGGTAATGCATCAGGTCAGTGATTTGCTGTGACATATAACGGACATAACAGATACAGTAGGTAATGCATCAGGTCAGTGATTTGCTGTGACATATACCTGACATAACAGATACAGTAGGTAATGCATCAGGTCAGTGATTTGCTGTGACATAACAGATACAGTAGGTAATGCATCAGGTCAGTGATTTGCTGTGACATATAACGGACATAACAGATACAGTAGGTAATGCATCAGGTCAGTGATTTGCTGTGACATATACCTGACAGATACAGTAGGTAATGCACCTGGTCAGTGATTTGCTGTGACATATAACGGACATAACAGATACAGTAGGTAATGCATCAGGTCAGTGATTTGCTGTGACATATACCTGACATAACAGATACAGTAGGTAATGCATCAGGTCAGTGATTTGCTGTGACATATACCTGACATAACAGATACAGTAGGTAATGCACCTGGTCAGTGATTTGCTGTGACATATAACGGACATAACAGATACAGTAGGTAATGCATCAGGTCAGTGATTTGCTGTGACATATAACGGACATAACAGAGACAGTAGGTAATGCATCAGGTCAGTGATTTGCTGTGACATATAACGGACATAACAGATACAGTAGGTAATGCATCAGGTCAGTGATTTGCTGTGACATAACAGATACAGTAGGTAATGCATCAGGTCAGTGATTTGCTGTGACATATAACGGACATAACAGATACAGTAGGTAATGCATCAGGTCAGTGATTTGCTGTGACATATACCTGACATAACAGATACAGTAGGTAATGCATCAGGTCAGTGATTTGCTGTGACATAACAGATACAGTAGGTAATGCATCAGGTCAGTGATTTGCTGTGACATATACCTGACATAACAGATACAGTAGGTAATGCATCAGGTCAGTGATTTGCTGTGACATATACCTGACAGATACAGTAGGTAATGCATCAGGTCAGTGATTTGCTGTGACATATACCTGACATAACAGATACAGTAGGTAATGCATCAGGTCAGTGATTTGCTGTGACATATACCTGACATAACAGATACAGTAGGTAATGCATCAGGTCAGTGATTTGCTGT
The DNA here is from genome assembly GCF_027579735.1 of Bombina bombina. Lineage (NCBI taxonomy): Eukaryota > Metazoa > Chordata > Amphibia > Anura > Bombinatoridae > Bombina > Bombina bombina. The sequence goes on from NC_069499.1 coordinate 1,856,926, forward strand.
GACATATACCTGACATAACAGATACAGTAGGTAATGCATCAGGTCAGTGATTTGCTGTGACATATAACGGACATAACAGATACAGTAGGTAATGCATCAGGTCAGTGATTTGCTGTGACATATACCTGACAGATACAGTAGGTAATGCACCTGGTCAGTGATTTGCTGTGACATATAACGGACATAACAGATACAGTAGGTAATGCATCAGGTCAGTGATTTGCTGTGACATATACCTGACATAACAGATACAGTAGGTAATGCATCAGGTCAGTGATTTGCTGTGACATATACCTGACATAACAGATACAGTAGGTAATGCACCTGGTCAGTGATTTGCTGTGACATATAACGGACATAACAGATACAGTAGGTAATGCATCAGGTCAGTGATTTGCTGTGACATATAACGGACATAACAGAGACAGTAGGTAATGCATCAGGTCAGTGATTTGCTGTGACATATACCTGACATAACAGATACAGTAGGTAATGCATCAGGTCAGTGATTTGCTGTGACATAACAGAGACAGTAGGTAATGCATCAGGTCAGTGATTTGCTGTGACATATACCTGACATAACAGATACAGTAGGTAATGCATCAGGTCAGTGATTTGCTGTGACATATAACGGACATAACAGATACAGTAGGTAATGCATCAGGTCAGTGATTTGCTGTGACATATACCTGACATAACAGATACAGTAGGTAATGCATCAGGTCAGTGATTTGCTGTGACATAACAGATACAGTAGGTAATGCATCAGGTCAGTGATTTGCTGTGACATATAACTGACATAACAGATACAGTAGGTAATGCATCAGGTCAGTGATTTGCTGTGACATATACCTGACAGATACAGTAGGTAATGCATCAGGTCAGTGATTTGCTGTGACATATACCTGACATAACAGATACAGTAGGTAATGCATCAGGTCAGTGATTTGCTGTGACATAACAGATACAGTAGGTAATGCATCAGGTCAGTGATTTGCTGTGACATATACCTGACATAACAGATACAGTAGGTAATGCATCTGGTCAGTGATTTGCTGTGACATATACCTGACATAACAGATACAGTAGGTAATGCATCAGGTCAGTGATTTGCTGTGACATAACAGATACAGTAGGTAATGCATCAGGTCAGTGATTTGCTGTGACATAACAGATACAGTAGGTAATGCATCAGGTCAGTGATTTGCTGTGACATATACCTGACATAACAGATACAGTAGGTAATGCATCAGGTCAGCGATTTGCTGTGACATATAACGGACATAACAGATACAGTAGGTAATGCATCAGGTCAGTGATTTGCTGTGACATATAACGGACATAACAGATACAGTAGGTAATGCATCAGGTCAGTGATTTGCTGTGACATAACAGATACAGTAGGTAATGCATCAGGTCAGTGATTTGCTGTGACATAGCAGATACAGTAGGTAATGCATCAGGTCAGTGATTTGCTGTGACATAACAGATACAGTAGGTAATGCATCAGGTCAGTGATTTGCTGTGACATATACCTGACATAACAGAGACAGTAGGTAATGCATCAGGTCAGTGATTTGCTGTGACATATAACGGACATAACAGATACAGTAGGTAATGCATCAGGTCAGTGATTTGCTGTGACATAACGGACATAACAGATACAGTAGGTAATGCATCAGGTCAGTGATTTGCTGTGACATAACAGATATAACAGATACAGTAGGTAATGCATCAGGTCAGTGATTTGCTGTGACATAACAGATACAGTAGGTAATGCATCAGGTCAGTGATTTGCTGTGACATATAACGGACATAACAGATAAAGTAGGTAATGCATCAGGTCAGTGATTTGCTGTGACATAACAGATACAGTAGGTAATGCATCAGGTCAGTGATTTGCTGTGACATATAACGGACATAACAGATACAGTAGGTAATGCATCAGGTCAGTGATTTGCTGTGACATAACAGATACAGTAGGTAATGCATCAGGTCAGTGATTTGCTGTGACATATAACGGACATAACAGATACAGTAGGTAATGCATCAGGTCAGTGATTTGCTGTGACATATACCTGACATAACAGATACAGTAGGTAATGCATCAGGTCAGTGATTTGCTGTGACATATAACGGACATAACAGATACAGTAGGTAATGCATCAGGTCAGTGATTTGCTGTGACATATACCTGACATAACAGATACAGTAGGTTAATGCATCAGGTCAGTGATTTGCTGTGACATATACCTGACATAACAGATACAGTAGGTAATGCACCTGGTCAGGTGATTTTGCTGTGACATATAACGGACATAACAGATACAGTAGTAATTGCATCAGGTCAGTGATTTCTGTGACATATCACGGACATAACAGAGACATGTAGGTAATGCATCAGGTCAGTGATTTGCTGTGACATATAACTGACATAACAGATACAGTAGGTAATGCATCAGGTCAGTGATTTGCTGTGACATATACCTGACATAACAGATACAGTGGGTAATGCACCTGGTCAGTGATTGCTGTGACATATAACGGACATAACAGATACAGTAGTAATGCATCAGGTCAGTGATTTGCTGTGACATATACCTGACATAACAGATTACAGTAGGTAATGCATCAGGTCAGTGATTTGCTGTGACATATACCTGACATAACAGATACAGTAGGTAATGCACCTGGTCAGTGATTTGCTGTGACATATAACGGACATAACAGATACAGTAGGTAATGCATCAGGTCAGTGATTTGCTGTGACATATAACGGACATAACAGAGACAGTAGGTAATGCATCAGGTCAGTGATTTGCTGTGACATATACCTGACATAACAGATACAGTAGGTAATGCATCAGGTCAGTGATTTGCTGTGACATAACAGAGACAGTAGGTAATGCATCAGGTCAGTGATTTGCTGTGACATATACCTGACATAACAGATACAGTAGGTAATGCATCAGGTCAGTGATTTGCTGTGACATATAACGGACATAACAGATACAGTAGGTAATTGCATCAGGTCAGTGATTTGCTGTGACATATACCTGACATAACAGATACAGTAGGTAATGCATCAGGTCAGTGATTTGCTGTGACATAACAGATACAGTAGGTTAATGCATCAGGTCAGTGATTTGCTGTGACATATAACTGACATAACAGATACAGTAGGTAATGCATCAGGTCAGTGATTTTGCTGTGACATATACCTGACATAACAGATACAGTAGGTAATGCATCAGGGTCAGTGATTTGCTGTGACATAACAGATACAGTAGGTAATGCATCAGGTCAGTGATTTGCTGTGACATAACAGATACAGTAGGTAATGCATCAGGTCAGTGATTTGCTGTGACATATACCTGACATAACAGATACAGTAGGTAATGCATCAGGTCAGCGATTTGCTGTGACATATAACGGACATAACAGATACAGTAGGTAATGCATCAGGTCAGTGATTTGCTGTGACATATAACGGACATAACAGATACAGTAGGTAATGCATCAGGTCAGTGATTTGCTGTGACATAACAGATACAGTAGGTAATGCATCAGGTCAGTGATTTGCTGTGACATAGCAGATACAGTAGGTAATGCATCAGGTCAGTGATTTTGCTGTGGACATAACAGATACAGTAGGTAATGCATCAGGTCAGTGATTTGCTGTGACATATACCTGACATAACAGAGACAGTAGGTAATGCATCAGGTCAGTGATTTGCTGTGACATATAACGGACATAACAGATACAGTAGGGTAATGCATCAGGTCAGTGATTTGCTGTGACATAAACGGACATAACAGATACAGTAGGTAATGCATCAGGTCAGTGATTTGCTGTGACATATACAGATATAACAGATACAGTAGGTAATGCATCAGGTCAGTGATTTGCTGTGACATAACAGATACAGTAGGTAATGCATCAGGTCAGTGGATTTGCTGTGACATATAACGGACATAACAGATAAAGTAGGTAATGCATCAGGTCAGTGATTTGCTGTGACATAACAGATACAGTAGGTAATGCATCAGGTCAGTGATTTGCTGTGACATATAACGGACATAACAGATACAGTAGGTAATGCATCAGGTCAGTGATTTGCTGTGACATAACAGATACAGTAGGTAATGCATCAGGTCAGTGATTTGCTGTGACATATAACGGACATAACAGATACAGTAGGTAATGCATCAGGTCAGTGATTTGCTGTGACATATACCTGACATAACAGATACAGTAGGTAATGCATCAGGTCAGTGATTTGCTGTGACATATAACGGACATACAGATACAGTAGGTAATGCATCAGGTCAGTGATTTGCTGTGACATATACCTGACAGATACAGTAGGTAATGCACCTGGTCAGTCGATTTGCTGTGACATATAACGGACATAACAGATACAGTAGGTAATGCATCAGGTCAGTGATTTGCTGTGACATATACCTGACATAACAGATACAGTAGGTAATGCATCAGGTCAGTGATTTGCTGTGACATATACCTGACATAACAGATACAGTAGGTAATGCACCTGGTCAGTGATTTGCTGTGACATATAACGGACATAACAGATACAGTAGGTAATGCATCAGGTCAGTGATTTGCTGTGACATATAACGGACATAACAGAGACAGTAGGTAATGCATCAGGTCAGTGATTTGCTGTGACATATACCTGACATAACAGATACAGTAGGTAATGCATCAGGTCAGTGATTTGCTGTGACATAACAGAGACAGTAGGTAATGCATCAGGTCAGTGATTTGCTGTGACATATACCTGACATAACAGATACAGTAGGTAATGCATCAGGTCAGTGATTTGCTGTGACATATAACGGACATAACAGATACAGTAGGTAATGCATCAGGTCAGTGATTTGCTGTGACATATACCTGACATAACAGATACAGTAGGTAATGCATCAGGTCAGTGATTTGCTGTGACATAACAGATACAGTAGGTAATGCATCAGGTCAGTGATTTGCTGTGACATATAACTGACATAACAGATACAGTAGGTAATGCATCAGGTCAGTGATTTGCTGTGACATATACCTGACATAACAGATACAGTAGGTAATGCATCAGGTCAGTGATTTGCTGTGACATAACAGATACAGTAGTAATGCATCAGGTCAGTGATTTGCTGTGACATAACAGATACAGTAGGTAATGCATACAGGTCAGTGATTTGCTGTTGACATATACATTACAAAACAGATACAGTAGGTAATGCATCAGGTCAGCGATTTGCTGTGACATATAACGGACATAACAGATACAGTAGGTAATGCATCAGGTCAGTGATTTGCCGTGACATATAACGGACATAACAGATACAGTAGGTAATGGCATCAGGTCAGTGATTTGCTGTGACATAACAGATGACAGTAGGTAATGCATCAGGTCAGTGATTTGCTGTGACATAGCAGATACAGGGTAGGGTATGCATCAGGTCAGTGATTTGCTGTGACATAACAGATACAGCTAGGTAATGCATCAGGTCAGTGATTTGCTGTGACATATACTGACATAACAGAGACAGTAGGTAATGCATCAGGTCAGTGATTTGCTGTGACATATAACGGACATAACAGATACAGTAGGTAATGCATCAGGTCAGTGATTTGCTGTGACATAACGGACATAACAGATACAGTAGGTAATGCATCAGGTCAGTGATTTGCTGTGACATAACAGATATAACAGATACAGTAGGTAATGCATCAGGTCAGTGATTTGCTGTGACATAACAGATACAGTAGGTAATGCATCAGGTCAGTGATTTGCTGTGACATATAACGGACATAACAGATAAAGTAGGTAATGCATCAGGTCAGTGATTTGCTGTGACATAACAGATACAGTAGGTAATGCATCAGGTCAGTGATTTGCTGTGACATATAACGGACATAACAGATACAGTAGGTAATGCATCAGTCAGTGATTTGCTGTGACATAACAGATACAGTAGGTAATGCATCAGGTCAGTGATTTGCTGTGACATATAACGGACATAACAGATACAGTAGGTAATGCATCAGGTCAGTGATTTGCTGTGACATATACCTGACATAACAGATACAGTAGGTAATGCATCAGGTCAGTGATTTGCTGTGACATATAACGGACATAACAGATACAGTAGGTAATGCATCAGGTCAGTGATTTGCTGTGACATATACCTGACAGATACAGTAGGTAATGCACCTGGTCAGTGATTTGCTGTGACATATAACGGACATAACAGATACAGTAGGTAATGCATCAGGTCAGTGATTTGCTGTGACATATACCTGACATAACAGATACAGTAGGTAATGCATCAGGTCAGTGATTTGCTGTGACATAACAGATACAGTAGGTAATGCATCAGGTCAGTGATTTGCTGTGACATAACAGATACAGTAGGTAATGCATCAGGTCAGTGATTTGCTGTGACATATACCTGACATAACAGAGACAGTAGGTAATGCATCAGGTCAGTGATTTGCTGTGACATATAACGGACATAACAGATACAGTAGGTAATGCATCAGGTCAGTGATTTGCTGTGACATATACCTGACATAAGAGACAGTAGGTAATGCATCAGGTCAGTGATTTGCTGTGACATAACAGATACAGTAGGAATGCATCAGGTCAGTGATTTGCTGTGACATATACCTGACATAACAGAGACAGTAGGTAATGCATCAGGTCAGTGATTTGCTGTGACATAACAGGATACAGTAGTAATGACATCAGGTCAGTGATTTGCTGTGACATATACCTGACATAACCGGAGACAGTAGGTAATGCATCAGGTCAGTGATTTGCTGTGACATAACAGAGACAGTAGGTAATGCATCAGGTCAGTGATTTGCTGTGACATATACCTGACATAACAGAGACAGTAGGTAATGCATCAGGTCAGTGATTTGCTGTGACATATAACTGACATAACAGAGACAGTAGGTAATGCATCAGGTCAGTGATTTGCTGTGACATATACCTGACATAACAGAGACAGTAGGTAATGCATCAGGTCAGTGATTTGCTGTGACATATACCTGACATAACAGATACAGTAGGTAATGCATCAGGTCAGTGATTTGCTGTGACATATACCTGACATAACAGATACAGTAGGTAATGCTCAGGTCAGTGATTTGCTGTGACATAACAGATACAGTAGTTATGCATCAGGTCAGTGATTTGCTGTGACATATAACTGACATAACAGATACAGTAGGTAATGCATCAGGTCAGTGATTTGCTGTGACATATAACGGACATAACAGATACAGTAGGTAATGCATCAGGTCAGTGATTTGCTGTGACATATACCTGACCATAACAGATACAGTAGGTAATGCATCAGGTCAGTGATTTGCTGTGACATAACAATATGACAGTAGGTAATGCATCAGGTCAGTGATTTGCTGTGACATATACCTGGCATAAACTGATACAGTAGGTAATGCATCAGGTCAGTGATTTGCTGTGACATATACCGGACATAACAGATACAGTAGGTAATTGCATCAGGTCAGTGATTTGCTGTGACATATAACGACATAACAGATACAGTAGGTAATGCATCAGTCAGTGATTTGCTGTGACATAACAGATACAGTAGGTAATGCATCAGGTCAGTGATTTGCTGTGACATAACAGATACAGTAGGTAATGCATCAGGTCAGTGATTTGCTGTGACATATACCTGACATAACAGAGACAGTAGGTAATGCATCAGGTCAGTGATTTGCTGTGACATATAACGGACATAACAGATACAGTAGGTAATGCATCAGGTCAGTGATTTGCTGTGACATATACCTGACATAAGAGACAGTAGGTAATGCATCAGGTCAGTGATTTGCTGTGACATAACAGATACAGTAGGTAATGCATCAGGTCAGTGATTTGCTGTGACATATACCTGACATAACAGAGACAGTAGGTAATGCATCAGGTCAGTGATTTGCTGTGACATATACCTGACATAACAGGTACAGTAGGTAATGCATCAGGTCAGTGATTTGCTGTGACATAACAGATACAGTAGGTAATGCATCAGGTCAGTGATTTGCTGTGACATATACCCGACATAACCGAGACAGTAGGTAATGCATCAGGTCAGTGATTTGCTGTGACATAACAGAGACAGTAGGTAATGCATCAGGTCAGTGGATTTGCTGTGACATATACCCTGACATAACAGAGACAGTAGGTAATGCATCAGGTCAGTGATTTGCTGTGACATATACCTGATATAACAGAGACAGTAGGTAATGCATCAGGTCAGTGATTTGCTGTGACATATACCTGACATAACAGAGACAGTAGGTAATGCATCAGTCAGTGATTTGCTGTGACATATACCTGACATAACAGATACAGTAGGTAATGCATCAGGTCAGTGATTTGCTGTGACATATACCTGACATAACAGATACAGTAGGTAATGCATCAGGTCAGTGATTTGCTGTGACATATAACTGACATAACAGAGACAGTAGGTAATGCATCTGGTCAGTGATTTGCTGTGACATATACCTGACATAACAGATACAGTAGGTAATGCATCAGGTCAGTGATTTGCTGTGACATATACCTGACATAACAGAGACAGTAGTTAATAAAACAGGTCAGTGATTTGCTGTGACATAACAGAGACAGTAGGTAATGCATCAGGTCAGTGATTTGCTGTGACATAACAGACAGTAGGTAATGCATCAGGTCAGTGATTTGCTGTGACATAACAGAGACAGTAGGTAATGCATCAGGTCAGTGATTTGCTGTGACATAACAGAGACAGTAGGTAATGCATCAGGTCAGTGATTTGCTGTGACATAACAGAGACAGTAGGTAATGCATCAGGTCAGTGATTTGCTGTGACATATACCTGACATAACAGAGACAGTAGGTAATGCATCAGGTCAGTGATTTGCTGTGACATAACAGACAGTAGGTAATGCATCAGGTCAGTGATTTGCTGTGACATAACAGAGACAGTAGGTAATGCATCAGGTCAGTGATTTGCTGTGACATATACCTGACATAACAGAGACAGTAGGTAATGCATCAGGTCAGTGATTTGCTGTGACATATAACTGACATAACAGAGACAGTAGGTAATGCATCAGGTCAGTGATTTGCTGTGACATATACCTGACATAACAGATACAGTAGTTAATAAAACAGGTCAGTGATTTGCTGTGACATATAACTGACATAACAGAGACAGTAGGTAATGCATCAGGTCAGTGATTTGCTGTGACATAACAGAGACAGTAGGTAATGCATCAGGTCAGTGATTTGCTGTGACATAACAGAGACAGTAGGTAATGCATCAGGTCAGTGATTTGCTGTGACATAACAGAGACAGTAGGTAATGCATCAGGTCAGTGATTTGCTGTGACATAAGAGACAGTAGGTAATGCATCAGGTCAGTGATTTGCTGTGACATAACAGAGACAGTAGGTAATGCATCAGGTCAGTGATTTGCTGTGACATAACAGAGACAGTAGGTAATGCATCAGGTCAGTGATTTGCTGTGACATAACAGAGACAGTAGGTAATGCATCAGGTCAGTGATTTGCTGTGACATATACCTGACATAACAGGTACAGTAGGTAATGCATCAGGTCAATGATTTGCTGTGACATAACAGAGACAGTAGGTAATGCATCAGGTCAGTGATTTGCTGTGACATAACAGAGACAGTAGGTAATGCATCAGGTCAGTGATTTGCTGTGACATAACAGAGACAGTAGGTAATGCATCAGGTCAGTGATTTGCTGTGACATAAGAGACAGTAGGTAATGCATCAGGTCAGTGATTTGCTGTGACATATACCTGACATAACAGGTACAGTAGGTAATGCATCAGGTCAGTGATTTGCTGTGACATAAGAGACAGTAGGTAATGCATCAGGTCAGTGATTTGCTGTGACATAAGAGACAGTAGGTAATGCATCAGGTCAGTGATTTGCTGTGACATAACAGATACAGTAGGTAATGCATCAGGTCAGTGATTTGCTGTGACATAACAGATACAGTAGGTAATGCATCAGGTCAGTGATTTGCTGTGACATATACCTGACATAACAGAGACAGTAGGTAATGCATCAGGTCAGTGATTTGCTGTGACATATAACGGACATAACAGATACAGTAGGTAATGCATCAGGTCAGTGATTTGCTGTGACATATACCTGACATAAGAGACAGTAGGTAATGCATCAGGTCAGTGATTTGCTGTGACATAACAGATACAGTAGGTAATGCATCAGGTCAGTGATTTGCTGTGACATATACCTGACATAACAGAGACAGTAGGTAATGCATCAGGTCAGTGATTTGCTGTGACATAACAGATACAGTAGGTAATGCATCAGGTCAGTGATTTGCTGTGACATATACCCGACATAACAGATACAGTAGGTAATGCATCAGGTCAGTGATTTGCTGTGACATATAACGGACATAACAGATACAGTAGGTAATGCATCAGGTCAGTGATTTGCTGTGACATATACCTGACATAACAGATACAGTAGGTAATGCATCAGGTCAGTGATTTGCTGTGACATAACAGATACAGTAGGTAATGCATCAGGTCAGTGATTTGCTGTGACATATAACTGACATAACAGATACAGTAGGTAATGCATCAGGTCAGTGATTTGCTGTGACATATACCTGACATAACAGATACAGTAGGTAATGCATCAGGTCAGTGATTTGCTGTGACATATACCTGACATAACAGATACAGTAGGTAATGCATCAGGTCAGTGATTTGCTGTGACATATAACGGACATAACAGATACAGTAGGTAATGCATCAGGTCAGTGATTTGCTGTGACATAACAGATACAGTAGGTAATGCATCAGGTCAGTGATTTGCTGTGACATAACAGATACAGTAGGTAATGCATCAGGTCAGTGATTTGCTGTGACATATACCTGACATAACAGAGACAGTAGGTAATGCATCAGGTCAGTGATTTGCTGTGACATATAACGGACATAACAGATACAGTAGGTAATGCATCAGGTCAGTGATTTGCTGTGACATATACCTGACATAAGAGACAGTAGGTAATGCATCAGGTCAGTGATTTGCTGTGACATAACAGATACAGTAGGTAATGCATCAGGTCAGTGATTTGCTGTGACATATACCTGACATAACAGAGACAGTAGGTAATGCATCAGGTCAGTGATTTGCTGTGACATATACCTGACATAACAGGTACAGTAGGTAATGCATCAGGTCAGTGATTTGCTGTGACATAACAGATACAGTAGGTAATGCATCAGGTCAGTGATTTGCTGTGACATATACCCGACATAACCGAGACAGTAGGTAATGCATCAGGTCAGTGATTTGCTGTGACATAACAGAGACAGTAGGTAATGCATCAGGTCAGTGATTTGCTGTGACATATACCTGACATAACAGAGACAGTAGGTAATGCATCAGGTCAGTGATTTGCTGTGACATATACCTGACATAACAGAGACAGAAGGTAATGCATCAGGTCAGTGATTTGCTGTGACATATACCTGACATAACAGAGACAGTAGGTAATGCATCAGGTCAGTGATTTGCTGTGACATATACCTGACATAACAGATACAGTAGGTAATGCATCAGGTCAGTGATTTGCTGTGACATATACCTGACATAACAGAGACAGTAGTTAATAAAACAGGTCAGTGATTTGCTGTGACATATAACTGACATAACAGAGACAGTAAGTAATGCATTAGGTCAGTGATTTGCTGTGACATAACAGAGACAGTAGGTAATGCATCAGGTCAGTGATTTGCTGTGACATAACAGACAGTAGGTAATGCATCAGGTCAGTGATTTGCTGTGACATAACAGAGACAGTAGGTAATGCATCAGGTCAGTGATTTGCTGTGACATAACAGAGACAGTAGGTAATGCATCAGGTCAGTGATTTGCTGTGACATAACAGAGACAGTAGGTAATGCATCAGGTCAGTGATTTGCTGTGACATAACAGAGACAGTAGGTAATGCATCAGGTCAGTGATTTGCTGTGACATATACCTGACATAACAGAGACAGTAGGTAATGCATCAGGTCAGTGATTTGCTGTGACATAACAGAGACAGTAGGTAATGCATCAGGTCAGTGATTTGCTGTGACATAACAGAGACAGTAGGTAATGCATCAGGTCAGTGATTTGCTGTGACATATACCTGACATAACAGAGACAGTAGGTAATGCATCAGGTCAGTGATTTGCTGTGACATAACTGACATAACAGAGACAGTAGGTAATGCATCAGGTCAGTGATTTGCTGTGACATATACCTGACATAACAGATACAGTAGTTAATAAAACAGGTCAGTGATTTGCTGTGACATATAACTGACATAACAGAGACAGTAGGTAATGCATCAGGTCAGTGATTTGCTGTGACATAACAGAGACAGTAGGTAATGCATCAGGTCAGTGATTTGCTGTGACATAACAGAGACAGTAGGTAATGCATCAGGTCAGTGATTTGCTGTGACATAACAGAGACAGTAGGTAATGCATCAGGTCAGTGATTTGCTGTGACATAAGAGACAGTAGGTAATGCATCAGGTCAGTGATTTGCTGTGACATAACAGAGACAGTAGGTAATGCATCAGGTCAGTGATTTGCTGTGACATAACAGAGACAGTAGGTAATGCATCAGGTCAGTGATTTGCTGTGACATAACAGAGACAGTAGGTAATGCATCAGGTCAGTGATTTGCTGTGACATATACCTGACATAACAGGTACAGTAGGTAATGCATCAGGTCAATGATTTGCTGTGACATAACAGAGACAGTAGGTAATGCATCAGGTCAGTGATTTGCTGTGACATAACAGAGACAGTAGGTAATGCATCAGGTCAGTGATTTGCTGTGACATAACAGAGACAGTAGGTAATGCATCAGGTCAGTGATTTGCTGTGACATAAGAGACAGTAGGTAATGCATCAGGTCAGTGATTTGCTGTGACATATACCTGACATAACAGGTACAGTAGGTAATGCATCAGGTCAGTGATTTGCTGTGACATAAGAGACAGTAGGTAATGCATCAGGTCAGTGATTTGCTGTGACATAACAGAGACAGTAGGTAATGCATCAGGTCAGTGATTTGCTGTGACATAACAGATACAGTAGGTAATGCATCAGGTCAGTGATTTGCTGTGACATATACCTGACATAACAGAGACAGTAGGTAATGCATCAGGTCAGTGATTTGCTGTGACATATAACGGACATAACAGATACAGTAGGTAATGCATCAGGTCAGTGATTTGCTGTGACATATACCTGACATAAGAGACAGTAGGTAATGCATCAGGTCAGTGATTTGCTGTGACATAACAGATACAGTAGGTAATGCATCAGGTCAGTGATTTGCTGTGACATATACCTGACATAACAGAGACAGTAGGTAATGCATCAGGTCAGTGATTTGCTGTGACATAACAGATACAGTAGGTAATGCATCAGGTCAGTGATTTGCTGTGACATATACCCGACATAACCGAGACAGTAGGTAATGCATCAGGTCAGTGATTTGCTGTGACATAACAGAGACAGTAGGTAATGCATCAGGTCAGTGATTTGCTGTGACATATACCTGACATAACAGAGACAGTAGGTAATGCATCAGGTCAGTGATTTGCTGTGACATATACCTGACATAACAGAGACAGTAGGTAATGCATCAGGTCAGTGATTTGCTGTGACATATAACTGACATAACAGAGACAGTAGGTAATGCATCAGGTCAGTGATTTGCTGTGACATATACCTGACATAACAGATACAGTAGTTAATAAAACAGGTCAGTGATTTGCTGTGACATATAACTGACATAACAGAGACAGTAGGTAATGCATCAGGTCAGTGATTTGCTGTGACATAACAGAGACAGTAGGTAATGCATCAGGTCAGTGATTTGCTGTGACATAACAGACAGTAGGTAATGCATCAGGTCAGTGATTTGCTGTGACATAACAGAGACAGTAGGTAATGCATCAGGTCAGTGATTTGCTGTGACATAAGAGACAGTAGGTAATGCATCAGGTCAGTGATTTGCTGTGACATAACAGAGACAGTAGGTAATGCATCAGGTCAGTGATTTGCTGTGACATAACAGAGACAGTAGGTAATGCATCAGGTCAGTGATTTGCTGTGACATAACAGAGACAGTAGGTAATGAATCAGGTCAGTGATTTGCTGTGACATATACCTGACATAACAGGTACAGTAGGTAATGCATCAGGTCAATGATTTGCTGTGACATAACAGAGACAGTAGGTAATGCATCAGGTCAGTGATTTGCTGTGACATAACAGAGACAGTAGGTAATGCATCAGGTCAGTGATTTGCTGTGACATAAGAGACAGTAGGTAATGCATCAGGTCAGTGATTTGCTGTGACATAAGAGACAGTAGGTAAATGCATCAGGTCAGTGATTTGCTGTGACATAAGAGACAGTAGGTAATGCATCAGGTCAGTGATTTGCTGTGACATAAGAGACAGTAGGTAATGCATCAGGTCAGTGATTTGCTGTGACATAAGAGACAGTAGGTAATGCATCAGGTCAGTGATTTGCTGTGACATAAGAGACAGTAGGTAATGCATCAGGTCAGTGATTTGCTGTGACATAACAGATACAGTAGGTAATGCATCAGGTCAGTGATTTGCTGTGACATAACAGAGACAGTAGGTAATGCATCAGGTCAGTGATTTGCTGTGACATAACAGAGACAGTAGGTAATGCATCAGGTCAGTGATTTGCTGTGACATAACAGAGACAGTAGGTAATGCATCAGGTCAGTGATTTGCTGTGACATAACAGATACAGTAGGTAATGCATCAGGTCAGTGATTTGCTGTGACATAACAGATACAGTAGGTAATGCATCAGGTCAGTGATTTGCTGTGACATAACAGAGACAGTAGGTAATGCATCAGGTCAGTGATTTGCTGTGACATAACAGATACAGTAGGTAATGCATCAGGTCAGTGATTTGCTGTGACATAACAGAGACAGTAGGTAATGCATCAGGTCAGTGATTTGCTGTGACATAACAGATACAGTAGGTAATGCATCAGGTCAGTGATTTGCTGTGACATAACAGATACAGTAGGTAATGCATCAGGTCAGTGATTTGCTGTGACATAACAGAGACAGTAGGTAATGCATCAGGTCAGTGATTTGCTGTGACATAACAGATACAGTAGGTAATGCATCAGGTCAGTGATTTGCTGTGACATAACAGATACAGTAGGTAATGCATCAGGTCAGTGATTTGCTGTGACATAACAGATACAGTAGGTAATGCATCAGGTCAGTGATTTGCTGTGACATAACAGAGACAGTAGGTAATGCATCAGGTCAGTGATTTGCTGTGACATAACAGAGACAGTAGGTAATGCATCAGGTCAGTGATTTGCTGTGATATGTATTTGGTGTAACAGGAGGTAGGAGACTATGCATCTGCTCTGGGGTTTGATCTGTTGCCCTGTAGTTTGCATTGGCAGAAGATATTTAGTTTTGGCGTCTGTTGCTCCTGATGGCAAATACAAGTGATGTTTATATCAGACTGTTGGAGTTTATAGCTATCGTTTGAATAATTTGCTTTATGACTTCACCTGTTTTATTACAGATTTATTCTCGGCTTCTTGCACAAAAATATATTGTTAAATCAAATAAACATGAGGCTATTTTTGCATTTGACGAGTGGCCTCATACTAAGTTTTGCCTAAAGCCTCACTAAATCTAGAGTCGCCTCTGTGCACAAATATTAACCAGGAACAGCTGTGCTTCGTATCCTGTATGGCGCTTATGGACAGGACGTTTCCAGTGTAGAACTGTGCAGTTATCAACTCTGTCTCCACCAACCAAATAGAGCGAATATGTGATCACTAACGACCTGCACCATTATTATAAACCAAACAGAATTTGAGATGAAACTTCTTTAATACAAAATTATCACAAGCAGCGGTTTATGTTGAATAAGTCCTCGTTACGCTGTGGCACGGGCTTTTTCTAGCCTGTAACCCTTTATAAGCTGGTTTAGCAATGTCTTGTCATTGTCCCTCTTCGGAGTTATTAGAGGGGGGTACGGATTTCCTTTGTACTCGATAACAGCCATCTTGGCACGGTCCAGGTTCTGGCGAGTCGGAATCTGATACATGTTGGTGTAATTGCTGCTGTGTGACTCAAACCGAGGAGCCAGCATCTTGAAGAGTTTGTGAATCAAATCTTTTTCCTAAAAGAAAATGAGATTATTTGCTTAGCATAAAGATTTGTACAGAAACTTATATTAACAAACCCTTCAGTGACAAGGAAAGAGCTCACACTGACCACTAACTGGTCAAAGCCAACTAATAAGGTTTGCTCTATGTGACAGACTGAGGACTGCAGGAGTAACATCCCTTACTGAGAGTGCTTGGGGCAGTGTTGTGGTTCAAGCAGCTAAGGCACAGCCCAGGTAACCGGCCTCTTGGGACTAATTTTGGACTGTTTTATTACACATGACGGTTATCGGAGCACTCTACAGTTTTCCATGAGAAATATCCCGTTTTTATACCTGCAATAGGACCATCAGTAACCAGGGTGGGTTTTTACTAAGACCTGTGTCTTTCAGGATGGAATACTGACCCACATGTAGCTGGGCTTATGGAAAGTTTCGGCCTCAGCCACACCTGCCCGGCTTATCTTTGTTAGGAAAACTTGTTCCCCAGAAATGTAGACTCCACTAAATCTAATCCCATTAGTGATAAGAGAGAAGCTATTAGTGATGAGAGAAACTACATGTCCAGGTGCAGGGTTGGGCAGTGGTTTGTTTGCACAACAACTTTAGACCCTCTATTGTTTACTCAGATTCCAAAAGAGGGATTGTCCCTGGAACAGTATAAAAATGTGTGTCTTTGGTTTTAATAAAGTGTTCTTTCTTGCTTGTTCGAAAAATCAGTCTTACCTGATTATTGGGGTTAATATTTAAGGTTCTGGTGGTTCCAGTCTTGAGGAGGCAGTGACTGGCAGCTATACCGAGGAAGGGTACTAGTGAGATCCATCACACTAAACTAAAAACTATACTGCCTGATGAAACGGCAAAGCAAACGTTATATATAAAGCATCTGAAAATCTGGATACGGTGTAAATCCTGGTGGATTCTCAAACAAATGTAGGCACTCAGAGTAAACATCAAACAACTTTATTGCATATCAAAATGTTGTTAATCCATAACGTTTTGCCCCCTAATCGAGGCCTTGTTCACCAGTGTTAATTTCGTCGTCTAAAATGACATTTTAGTCAAAAGACTATGACTAAAACTAAATCAAAATGTGCTGACAAAAACATTTTATGCAAGTTGTTATAATCAATCCATATCCAATTACTGCTCTTTTGTAAAATTTACGAAACTTCATTTTATTAAATTTTAAGATAAAGACATGTTATATACACGAATATGGGTTTAAGTTATGCTGTGCCTGTGCTAGCTGCAGAAACTGTTGTGTTGAGTTTCTTGATACTTTTTTTTAATTATTAACAGAGAACTGTTTTTATATTGGGTAATATGTTCAATACAGCTTTTTTTTTTATATTTTAAAGTTGCACTTCTGTTTGTTTATGAAACTTGGTTTTATTTAATTTAAGTTTAATAAAGACGTTATGTATCACAACGGTTAAATCTGTGTCTGTATTGCAGGTTTAAACCTTAATACCATAAATATTAACAGGTGTTATGTTTACTCCTGGAGTATATAATCAGTTTGCAAATGATAGAGAAATGCTTAAATAATGCATTACACCTTAACTAAACCCCTTAGATTTTAGTTGACTAAAATCTACTGGAGATTCAGTCGACTAAAACTAGATTAAAACTAAAACAATTCAGATGACTAAAATATGACTAAAACTAAGACTAAATTGAAACTTGCCGTCAAAATTAACACTGTTGTTCACATGGAAGCAAAACAATGTATACAACATATCACCAATAAGTCCCTATGTTTAACCCCATAAGTGTGACCCGATTAGTCATCGGGGACCATCACTATGGCAACGGAATAACACATTGTCAGAATAGTAACACATATAGTCGTGGGCCCACATGACCAAATCCTTAAACCCATAATAAAAATGAAAACATATATACAAAATACCATTTGTAATTGTAATGTGCTTAGTGGTTTTGTTAATTAATTACAAATGGTTACATAATTAAAAACGACGTGCTTCAAGGACATGGTAGAGACCTGCTAAACATAGGGAACGATAGGGAAGGATGCCCACAGTCTCATTTGTAGAAACAGCTGTAATCTACCATGGTATTCAGCCCCTTCGGGGCTAATGTGTCCAGTGTATGAATCCATCTAGACTCCAACTTTAATAGTGCTCTAGATCTATCACCTCCAAGTCTTGACTTAGGTATATGATCAATAAGTATAGTCCTCCTGGAAGAGATGGCATAACCAGCCTGTTAGAAATGCCGTTACACAGGTTGGTCAGATCCACTTTATCAATCACTTGTCTGATGGCAGACTTATGGTTGGCCAGTCTCTCTCTGAACATGGTTAGTGTTTCACACACGTAATAAAGCGAACATGGAAAATAATAATATATATATCAACATGGTCAGATGTGCATGTCAGCCGATCGGCCAATTCAGAAGCCACAATCGGCCAATTCAGAAGCCACAATCGGCCAATTCTGTTTTCTAATCTTCTGAATGGCCCCAGAGGTTGGCGTGTGTGTGTGGTGATAATGTTGAACCTGGTGTCCACTGGTTTAGGTTGTTTAAGGACCAGATTATGCTGTGTTAGACCATGGTCTTTGGCAGATCGTTGAGTAATCAGAGTCATCAAAGAAGTGTTGGGACATCTCATTGAGTTGAATTTTCTTGTGGTCATTCTCTGTGTTGTTGCGGACAACACGCAGGAGCTGTGACGAGCTGACCAATGTCTTTTGAAATGTAGGATGAAAAGTGTAACAGAGTTCTTTTCAGAGGGTTTGCTGTATAGTGTGGTATGTAATCTTAAACCTGTGTGTGTCTCACCTTTATAAATTTCAACATCAAGAAAATTAATTTTGACTAAATCAGTTTCCAATTTAAAGTGGACAGTAGACTCAAGTCCATTTAAATGGTTAAACCACTGCATTAGTGTGTCAACCCACCCTCTCCAGATTAGAAAAATATTGTCAATATATATCAACGATAAAACCGGATGGAGTCCTGATTCTGAAGAAGAATATGTTCATGTTCATACATTGACATGTAAATATTTGCGTAAAATGGGGCCATTTTAGACCCCATCGCAGTACCCAAAGATTATATAAATATATTTAAGCGACAGGTTGATGAATTTTTGGGTTTTGCATACAATGCAAATATCATTAATGACGACACCTACAAGTTTTTGACAGTTAATAATCCAATTTGTCCTATCCAAGATCCATAAATCTTTAATCAATCCCCCTGGGCGCCCCATTGTGTCCGCCAGGGGGTCATTGTTTCAACCCCCAACAGAGGCAGAACTTTTTTTTCATTTTTTGCAATGAGAATTTTTTTTTTTAAGTGAAAATTTTTCTGCAGTATCTTTGAGAAGCTGGTGTTGCTGTGTTTGTTGCCCTTACTCTGTGCGCATGAGGACAGGTTCATGTACAACCTGTGTATACACCCTCACCCCACACCATATATACACACACCCCACACTGTTTGCAGACAGGTGGCAGTCGAGGGCAGAAACGCACTATTCCCCGGAAGGTGATGACTTTGGTGGCCCCGGCTTATTATGGGAAGCATTTGAGGAGAAAGGTGACTTTGGCAGTCCCGAGGGATATCGATTCTGGGACATTCAAAGCAAGAGGCAGGAGCTGTTACAGTCATTGGAAGCACTTGCCTTAGAGCCTGACCTGACATGGCTTATCTATAAGGAATAGTACCTTGAGGTGGATTACCTAGAACTGCTGGAAAGTGGTCCTTTACTTACTTCAGAGGCAACGGATCTAGTGGACTTCATATCCACGGATGTTAGTCCGGGAGGTGTGGATGAGACAGTGCCCAAACCCCCAACCCCCTGGCATGGGGACCCTAGTCACCTTGCTATCTTCCTAGCTGGACCCAGAGATTGTGGATTTAATTGACTTTTCCTCTGAGGTGTCAGATGCAGATTACCCAACAGAAGAGCAAGCAACAGGGCAGAGTGTTGTTGGCCTCTGCCCACTCCTAACCGGCACCCCAGAAAACGGGAATGACACCCTCACACTGGCAGAGGGACCAGAGGAGCATGCAGCAATCCCAGCCGAGGAGCTGGCATTGGGACCAAGAGATGTCGGTCTCTCTCTCTGCAAGCAATGGGAGATTCCTATCCAGTACAAGTGGATGGGACTACAGTCTCCATCTGTATTCTCCAGGGATGCTGGGCATATGACCCAGATCTGCAACAGCATGTTGGAGTGAGTCCAGCCACCCTGTCTTCTCTCCAGTGACTGACAGGACTCCAGGGAGAAGGGACAGTCGGCACTTCTCCCCAGCAGCGGGTATGTTCTATGAGAGAGGCAGTGGTCAGCCGGGTGAGTGATGCTCTGTTTGGGACAATTTGTTTGGGGTATTGTGTGGATACGGGCTTTGGGGGAATGGATCTACGGACTAACTTCGAAGTCAACCCGTCTGGGGTCTGCTCCTGTGTTAGTCTCCTTCCGAAGGGGGAGATATGTGACGTGAGTCACCAAGATCTGAGGGCCTGTTATGGAACATTATTTGGGCAGGAGGTATATGGGCTTAAGGATACCCAGAGACTGCATGGAAATGTGGAATTTTATGTGCTGGACACCCCATGTACTTTCATAACTCTGTCTTATGTCCATGTCCCCCTGTATGCCCCTTGTGGGAGATATTTTGACTGTATAAACCAAGTGGGCATAAAGGACTTAATAGTTAATAAGAACTGTTCCTATATTCTGTAATAAGATGTATTTCATTTACGTTTCTAATCTGATTGTGTCTCAGGAGTCTGTCTGGGTAAACTGATTGTGTCCTTGTGTGATTATGTTAACTAGACTGCCCAACATCAGATTGTCTGAGTACTTAATATGTTAATCTGTTTTACCTGTGAATAGACAATTGTTAGAGGTTTGATGCATTGTTCATATGTTTGCTTTACTGTTAAACCAATGCCCTCTGTAACCTGAAGCCAGGGTGTATAAATCTGTGTGCTGCTTTCAAATAAAGTGTTCATTTTTGTGTTCAGAAAACTGAGTGTTGCCTCAGATCTGTTCTCCTCCATAACTTTAGACTGCAGTCAAAAGGGAGATACCAGGAGCTATTGCTCTGGATAAAGGGATGTCCAGGACAAGGGAAGTGTTCTGACGGAGGTACTCATTTGGGGTACCAGGCTGTCCATCACAATCTTCCTCAGAAAGGTTTCCATTTTCTTATCCATAGGCTCTCTAAAAGAAGAACTATCCTCCAGAGGGATAGCAGTATGCTTAGCCAGTGTAGAAATAGCGCCATCCACCTTAGGGATGGAACCCCCACAAATCTTATTGATCGTCAGGGAATATTTTTTTTTTAAAGTAGACAAGGGGGGAAAAAGAAGTTCCTATTCCTTCCCATTCGTTACTAATAATGTTCGCCATCTTAACTGGCACAGGAAAAGTCAGAGGAACATTCCTGTCTTCATAAACCATGTCTAATTTAGGGATCTTAGGTTCCTCAGGGAGTGTAGCCTCTGGAACCTCTAGCGTAGACAGAGCCTCCTTTAAAAAAAACCTGCAGATGCTCAATTTTAAATCTAAAAAGGCGGGTTCCTCCCCCGAAGGAGGTGTAGAAACTGAAAAGTTCAAACTCTGAAGCTACAGATGTTAACTCAACCTCGGATAGCTGGGACATAGTAGTTAAATCCGACATATATTTAGATGACTCTAGGTCAGGAGAACTATGTTTAACCATTCTCTTATGTTTGCTAGAGCCAGGTAACGCACTCAGGGCCGCAGACACTGCCGATTGTGAGCCGTGGGCAACTACATGTGGAGCGGGTAGTGCAGAAAGGGTAGAAACCTCTTGCAACACAGATTCCTGAGAGGTAGATGGCTCAGAGGGGCTAATAGCGCTATGAGTATTAGCAGGCTTGTCTCCCTTCTTAGACTTTAGAACAGTGCTTAGGAATATGGAACAAAATTGAGCAGGCGGGCAAACCACGGCCTCCTCACAATATATAAAACAGGAATTATTAATCAGTACAGAAGGAGCGGAACCTTCTAATGCATCAGAATACTCCATAGCTAAGATATATTCACAGAAGTACAGACACAAAGTAAACGCTTTTATCTAAAAAACGGCACCTTTATAATCCCAATAGCTGGGGCACTCACCACCTCCTAGACCCAGACAGCTAACCGTGAATATGCTCTCCTTAGGAGTAATGTCCACAACAAGATCATAGCAAAATGAAAAGACCACATCCGCACTTCCCCTGCAATGAAAAAGGCGCTAAGCTATTATGAGCTACGCAACACTCAAAAACGAAAGTGAAACCTGTTTGTTCCAAGCAAAAAGCGCACAGTCTATGAGCCCAAAAACTCTCACGTTAAAGCAGTTATAAATAACTCCTAGCTGTTCAAATAATCTCCCTGATATTAACCCTTGATCCTATTGAGGCATAAAGGAGCGAGTGTGTGTGTGTGTATGTATATATATAAAAATAATGGTCTTTACCCTCCAGTATCCATGCAGTAGAACAAGCACAGCTTCTCAAGTGCGACAGTCTTGCAGTGACACTCTGACATGGACTTGAGTGTGTAACAGCAAGCAGTGAAACTCGTCAACACTGATTGTTTAGGAGCTGTTAGGTGACAGTCTGGATGGGTTTGCAGAAAAACAACGCTTCCTTGGCAGGGGCTATCCAAGGACTCTGATTACTCAACAACCTGCCAAAGCCCATAGTCTAACACAGCATAATCTGATCCTTAAACAATCTAAACCAGTGGACACCAGGCTCAACTTTATCACCAGACATACGCCAGCCTCTATGGCCATTCAAAAGATTATAAAACAGAATTGGCCGATTGTGGCTTCTGATACGAGTCTACCATTTGTAGACACACCAGAGGTAAACAGAGGTAGAACATAATTACTGTCCGTCTGAGGGAAAAAAACAGACTTTAATATCACCGAAGCACATCCCCTCAAAAGAAGGAAAAGTTTAAACTGAGATATGAGTGGGGTGGGTGGGGTATTTATAGGCTTTGAGGTTTGGGAAACTTTGCCTCCTCCTGGTAGGAATGTATATCCCATGTGTAACAAATAGTGGACTCTCGCCACCTATATGAAAGAAATATATTTCTTTAAATACCATTAAACTGATATTATCTATAACTTACAGTCAACCAGAAGTCAGCCATGCGCATGGCCTTCATGTCACTGTCACCGCGCTTAGCGTAATCAATGATCTGTAATGAGAGTGTGAGGGCATCGTTTGGTAGCAGCTCAACCACACAGCACCCAGCAAATACAACCAGCTGCGCTCAATCCCTCTCTCCCCCTACAGTCTCTCTCTCCCTCTCTCCCCCCCTACAGTCCCTCTCTCCCCCTACAGTCCGTCTCTCTCTCACTCTCCCCCTACAGTCTCTCTCTCACTCTCCCCCTACAGTCTCTCTCTCTCTCACTCTCCCCCTACAGTCTCTCTCTCTCACTCTCCCCCTACAGTCTCTCTCTCTCACTCTCCCCCCTACAGTCTCTCTCTCTCACTCTCCCCCCTACAGTCTCTCTCACTCTCCCCCCTACAGTCTCTCTCACTCTCCCCCCTACAGTCTCTCTCACTCTCCCCCCTACAGTCTCTCTCACTCTCCCCCCTACAGTCTCTCTCACTCTCCCCCCTACAGTCTCTCTCACTCTCCCCCCTACAGTCTCTCTCACTCTCCCCCCTACAGTCTCTCTCACTCTCCCCCCTACAGTCTCTCTCACTCTCCCCCCTACAGTCTCTCCCACTCTCCCCCCTACAGTCTCTCCCACTCTCCCCCCTACAGTCTCTCTCTCTCCCACTCTCCCCCTACAGTCTCTCTCTCCCCCTACAGTCTCTCTCTCCCCCACTCTCCCCCTACAGTCTCTCTCTCCCCCACTCTCCCCCTACAGTCTCTCTCTCCCCCACTCTCCCCCTACAGTCTCTCTCTCCCCCACTCTCCCCCTACAGTCTCTCTCTCCCCCACTCTCCCCCTACAGTCTCTCTCCCCCTACAGTCTCTCTCTCCCCCACTCTCCCCCTACAGTCTCTCTCTCCCCCACTCTCCCCCTACAGTCTCTCTCTCCCCCACTCTCCCCCTACAGTCTCTCTCTCCCCCACTCTCCCCCTACAGTCTCTCTCTCCCCCACTCTCCCCCTACAGTCTCTCTCTCCCCCACTCTCCCCCTACAGTCTCTCTCTCCCCCACTCTCCCCCTACAGTCTCTCTCTCCCCCACTCTCCCCCTACAGTCTCTCTCTCTCCCACTCTCCCCCTACAGTCTCTCTCTCTCCCACTCTCCCCCTACAGTCTCTCTCTCTCCCACTCTCCCCCTACAGTCTCTCTCTCCCTCAGTCTCTCCCCCTACAGTCTCTCTCACTCTCCCCCTACAGTCTCTCTCACTCTCCCCCTACAGTCTCTCTCCCCCTACAGTCTCTCTCCCCCTACAGTCACTCTCCCCCTACAGTCACTCTCCCCCTACAGTCACTCTCCCCCTACAGTCACTCTCCCCCTACAGTCTCTCTCCCCCTACAGTCTCTCTCCCCCTACAGTCTCTCTCCCCCTACAGTCTCTCTCCCCCTACAGTCTCTCTCACTCTCCCCCTACAGTCTCTCTCACTCTCCCCCTACAGTCTCTCTCACTCTCCCCCTACAGTCTCTCTCACTCTCCCCCTACAGTCTCTCACTCTCCCCCTACAGTCTCTCACTCTCCCCCTACAGTCTCTCTCACTCTCCCCCTACAGTCTCTCTCACTCTCCCCCCTACAGTCTCTCTCACTCTCCCCCTACAGTCTCTCTCACTCTCCCCCTACAGTCTCTCTCACTCTCCCCCTACAGTCTCTCTCACTCTCCCCCTACAGTCTCTCTCACTCTCCCCCTACAGTCTCTCTCACTCTCCCCCTACAGTCTCTCTCACTCTCCCCCTACAGTCTCTCTCACTCTCCCCCTACAGTCTCTCTCACTCTCCCCCTACAGTCTCTCTCACTCTCCCCCTACAGTCTCTCTCACTCTCCCCCTACAGTCTCTCTCACTCTCCCCCTACAGTCTCTCTCACTCTCCCCCTACAGTCTCTCTCACTCTCCCCCTACAGTCTCTCTCACTCTCCCCCTACAGTCTCTCTCACTCTCCCCCTACAGTCTCTCTCACTCTCCCCCTACAGTCTCTCTCACTCTCCCCCTACAGTCTCTCTCACTCTCCCCCTACAGTCTCTCTCACTCTCCCCCTACAGTCTCTCTCACTCTCCCCCTACAGTCTCTCTCACTCTCCCCCTACAGTCTCTCTCACTCTCCCCCTACAGTCTCTCTCTCTCTCCCCCTACAGTCTCTCTCACTCTCCCCCTACAGTCTCTCTCACTCTCCCCCTACAGTCTCTCTCACTCTCCCCCTACAGTCTCTCTCACTCTCCCCCTACAGTCTCTCTCACTCTCCCCCTACAGTCTCTCTCACTCTCCCCCTCCAGTCTCTCTCACTCTCCCCCTACAGTCTCTCTCACTCTCCCCCTACAGTCTCTCTCACTCTCCCCCTACAGTCTCTCTCACTCTCCCCCTACAGTCTCTCTCTCTCTCCCCCTACAGTCTCTCTCACTCTCCCCCTACAGTCTCTCTCACTCTCCCCCTACAGTCTCTCTCACTCTCCCCCTACAGTCTCTCTCTCTCTCCCCCTACAGTCTCTCTCTCTCTCCCCCTACAGTCTCTCTCACTCTCCCCCTACAGTCTCTCTCACTCTCCCCCTACAGTCTCTCTCACTCTCCCCCTACAGTCTCTCTCACTCTCCCCCTACAGTCTCTCTCACTCTCCCCCTACAGTCTCTCTCACTCTCCCCCTACAGTCTCTCTCACTCTCCCCCTACAGTCTCTCTCTCCCTCTCTCCCCCCCTCTCCCCCTACAGTCCCTCTCTCCCCCTACAGTCCCTCTCTCCCTCTACAGTCCCTCTCTCCCTCTCTCCCCCTACAGTCTCTCTCTCCCTCTCTCCCCCTACAGTCTCTCTCTCCCTCTCTCCCCCTACAGTCTCTCTCTCCCTCTCTCCCCCTACAGTCTCTCTCTCCCTCTCTCCCCCTACAGTCTCTCTCTCTCACTCTCCCCCCTACAGTCTCTCTCACTCTCCCCCCTACAGTCTCTCTCACTCTCCCCCCTACAGTCTCTCTCACTCTCCCCCCTACAGTCTCTCTCACTCTCCCCCCTACAGTCTCTCTCACTCTCCCCCCCTACAGTCTCTCTCACTCTCCCCCCTACAGTCTCTCTCACTCTCCCCCCTACAGTCTCTCTCACTCTCCCCCCTACAGTCTCTCTCACTCTCCCCCCTACAGTCTCTCTCACTCTCCCCCCTACAGTCTCTCTCACTCTCCCCCCTACAGTCTCTCCCACTCTCCCCCCTACAGTCTCTCCCACTCTCCCCCCTACAGTCTCTCCCACTCTCCCCCCTACAGTCTCTCCCACTCTCCCCCCTACAGTCTCTCCCTCTCTCCCCCCTACAGTCTCTCCCACTCTCCCCCCTACAGTCTCTCTCACTCTCCCCCCTACAGTCTCTCCCACTCTCCCCCCTACAGTCTCTCCCACTCTCCCCCCTACAGTCTCTCCCACTCTCCCCCCTACAGTCTCTCCCACTCTCCCCCCTACAGTCTCTCCCACTCTCCCCCCTACAGTCTCTCTCTCCCCCACTCTCCCCCTACAGTCTCTCTCTCCCCCACTCTCCCCCTACAGTCTCTCTCTCCCCCACTCTCCCCCTACAGTCTCTCTCTCCCCCACTCTCCCCCTACAGTCTCTCTCTCCCCCACTCTCCCCCTACAGTCTCTCTCTCCCCCACTCTCCCCCTACAGTCTCTCTCTCCCCCACTCTCCCCCTACAGTCTCTCTCTCCCCCACTCTCCCCCTACAGTCTCTCTCTCCCCCACTCTCCCCCTACAGTCTCTCTCTCCCCCACTCTCCCCCTACAGTCTCTCTCTCCCCCACTCTCCCCCTACAGTCTCTCTCTCCCCCACTCTCCCCCTACAGTCTCTCTCTCCCCCACTCTCCCCCTACAGTCCTCTCTCTCCCCCACTCTCCCCCTACAGTCTCTCTCTCCCCCACTCTCCCCCTACAGTCTCTCTCTCCCCCACTCTCCCCCTACAGTCTCTCTCTCCCCCACTCTCCCCCTACAGTCTCTCTCTCCCCCACTCTCCCCCTACAGTCTCTCTCTCCCCCACTCTCCCCCTACAGTCTCTCTCTCCCCCACTCTCCCCCTACAGTCTCTCTCTCCCTCAGTCTCTCCCCCTACAGTCTCTCTCTCCCTCAGTCTCTCTCTCCCTCAGTCTCTCCCCCTACAGTCTCTCTCTCCCTCTCTCCCCCTACAGTCTCTCTCTCCCTCTCTCCCCCTACAGTCTCTCTCTCCCTCAGTCTCTCCCCCTACAGTCTCTCTCTCCCTCAGTCTCTCCCCCTACAGTCTCTCTCTCCCTCAGTCTCTCCCCCCTACAGTCTCTCTCTCCCTCTCTCCCCCCTACAGTCTCTCTCTCCCTCAGTCTCTCCCCCTACAGTCTCTCTCTCCCTCAGTCTCTCCCCCTACAGTCTCTCTCTCCCTCTCTCCCCCTACAGTCTCTCTCTCCCTCAGTCTCTCCCCCTACAGTCTCTCTCTCCCTCTCTTCCCCTACAGTCTCTTTCTCTCTCTCCCCCCTACAGTCTCTCTCTCTCTCTCCCCCCTACAGTCTCTCTCTCTCTCTCCCCCCCTACAGTCTCTCTCTCTCTCTCTCTCCCCCCCCCTACAGTCTCTCTCTCTCTCTCCCCCCCCCCCCTACAGTCTCTCTCTCCCCCCCCCCCTACAGTCTCTCTCTCCCTCAGTCTCTCCCCCTACAGTCTCTCTCTCCCTCAGTCTCTCCCCCTACAGTCTCTCTCTCCCTCAGTCTCTCCCCCTACAGTCTCCCCCCCTACAGTCTCTCTCTCTCTCCCCCTACAGTCTCTCCCTCTCTCCCCCCTACAGTCTCTCTCTCCCTCAGTCTCTCTCTCCCTCTCTTCCCCTACAGTCTCTCTCTCTCTCTCTCCCCCTACAGTCTCTCTCTCTCTCTCTTCCCCTACAGTCTCTCTCTCTCTCTCCCCCTACAGTCTCTCTCTCCCTCTCTTCCCCTACAGTCTCTCTCTCTCTCTCCCCCTACAGTCTCTCTCTCTCTCTCCCCCTACAGTCTCTCTCTCTCCCCCTACAGTCTCTCTCTCTCCCCCTACAGTCTCTCTCTCCCTCTCTTCCCCTACAGTCTCTCTCTCTCTCTCCCCCCTACAGTCTCTCTCTCTCTCTCCCCCCTACAGTCTCTCTCTCTCCCCCATACAGTCTCTCTCTCTCTCTCTCTCTCTCCCCCCCCCCCTACAGTCTCTCTCTCTCTCTCTCTCCCCCCCCCCTACAGTCTCTCTCTCCCTCAGTCTCTCCCCCTACAGTCTCTCTCTCCCTCAGTCTCTCCCCCTACAGTCTCCCCCCCTACAGTCTCTCTCTCTCTCCCCCTACAGTCTCTCCCTCTCTCCCCCCTACAGTCTCTCTCTCCCTCAGTCTCTCCCCCTACAGTCTCTCTCTCCCTCTCTTCCCCTACAGTCTCTCTCTCTCTCTCTCCCCCTACAGTCTCTCTCTCTCTCTTCCCCTACAGTCTCTCTCTCTCTCTCCCCCTACAGTCTCTCTCTCCCTCTCTTCCCCTACAGTCTCTCTCTCTCTCTCCCCCTACAGTCCCCTCTCTCTCTCTCTCCCCCTACAGTCTCTCTCTCCCTCTCTCCCCCTACAGTCTCTCTCTCTCTCTCTTCCCCTACAGTCTCTCTCTCTCTCTCTCCCCCTACAGTCTCTCTCTCTCTCTCTTCCCCTACAGTCTCTCTCTCTCTCTCCCCCTACAGTCTCTCTCTCTCTCTCTTCCCCTACAGTCTCTCTCTCTCTCTCCCCCTACAGTCTCTCTCTCTCTCTCTCTTCCCCTACAGTCTCTCTCTCTCTCTCCCCCTACAGTCTCTCTCTCTCTCTCTTCCCCTACAGTCTCTCTCTCTCTCTCCCCCTACAGTCTCTCTCTCTCTCTCTTCCCCTACAGTCTCTCTCTCCCTCTCTTCCCCTACAGTCTCTCTCTCTCTCTCTCCCCCTACAGTCTCTCTCTCTCTCTCTTCCCCTACAGTCTCTCTCTCTCTCTCCCCCTACAGTCTCTCTCTCTCTCTCCCCCTACAGTCTCTCTCTCTCTCTCTTCCCCTACAGTCTCTCTCTCCCTCAGTCTCTCCCCCTACAGTCTCTCTCTCCCTCTCTTCCCCTACAGTCTCTCTCTCTCTCTCCCCCCTACAGTCTCTCTCTCTCTCTCCCCCCTACAGTCTCTCTCTCTCCCCCATACAGTCTCTCTCTCTCTCTCTCTCTCCCCCCCCCCCCTACAGTCTCTCTCTCTCTCTCTCCCCCCCCCCCCTACAGTCTCTCTCTCTCTCTCTCCCTCCCCACAGTCTCTCTCTCTCTCTCTCCCCCCCCCCCCCTACAGTCTCTCTCTCTCTCTCTCTCTCCCCCCCCCCCCCTACAGTCTCTCTCTCTCTCTCTCTCCCCCCCCCCCTACAGTCTCTCTCTCCCTCAGTCTCTCCCCCCAGTCTCTCTCTCACCTTTTCCGCATAGAACCTCATCTCGTCTGCCCGGACCCAGGTGGTCTCTATCCTCTCGTGTCTGACCAGAGCTGTCACCAGGTTCCGCATCATATCCAGCCGTGAGCGGGGCCCAAGGCCGAGACGGCGGGAAACTCTCCCGTGAGAGATGAGAAGCGCGGGGAACAGCCGCATAATCACCCGGTCAATGTCACTGTGCGCTGGCAGAGACTCTACAGGCTTCCGTAGCCAATCACTGACCTCCCCTCTCAGCTTCCGTAGCCAATCACGGACCTGACCTCCTCTCCTGGCTTCCGTAGCCAATCACTGACCTCCCCTCTCAGCTTCCGTAGCCAATCACGGACCTGACCTCCTCTCCTGGCTTCCGTAGCCAATCACTAACCTCCTCTCCTGGCTTCCGTAGCCAATCACTAACCTCCTCTCCTGGCTTCCGTAGCCAATCACTGACCTCCCCTCTCGGTTTCCGTAGCCAATCACTGACCTGACCTCCCCTCTCGGTTTCCGTAGCCAATCACTGACTTCCTCTCCCAGCTTCCGTAGCCAATCACTGACCTCCTCTCCTGGCTTCCGTAGCCAATCACTGACCTCCCTTCCAGGCTTCCGTACTGTGGTGTTATCGTTTCTGTACAGACATGTAGCGCGTATAGACCGTGAGTCTGACCCGTGATAGGGGCACGTGACATTGTGTTAGTCTGGGATAGGGACAGGTGACATTGTGTTAGTCTGGGATAGGGGCAGGTGACATTATGTTAGTCTGGGATAGGGGCAGGTGACATTGTGTTAGTCTGGGATAGGGGCAGATGACATTATGTTAGTCTGGGATAGGGGCAGATGACACTATGTTAGTCTGGGATAGGGGCAGGTGACATTATGTTAGTCTGGGATAGGGGCAGGTGACATTATATTACACTGGGATAGGGGCAGATGACACTATGTTAGTCTGGGATAGGGGCAGGTGACATTATGTTAGTCTGGGATAGGGGCAGGTGACATTATGTTAGTCTGGGATAGGGGCAGGTGACATTATATTACACTGGGATAGGGGCAGATGACACTATGTTAGTCTGGGATAGGGGCAGGTGACATTATGTTAGTCTGGGATAGGGGCAGGTGACATTATGTTAGTCTGGGATAGGGACAGGTGACATTGTGTTAGTCTGGGATAGGGGCAGGTGACATTATGTTAGTCTGGGATAGGGGCAGGTGACATTATGTTAGTCTGGGATAGGGGCAGGTGACATTATGTTAGTCTGGGATAGGGGCAGGTGACATTATGTTAGTCTGGGATAGGGGCAGGTGACATTATGTTAGTCTGGGATAGGGGCAGGTGACATTATGTTAGTCTGGGATAGGGGCAGGTGACATTGTGTTAGTCTGGGATAGGGGCACGTGACATTGTGTTAGTCTGGGATAGGGGCACGTGACATTGTGTTAGTCTGGGATAGGGGCACGTGACATTGTGTTAGTCTGGGATAGGGGCAGGTGACATTGTGTTAGTCTGGGATAGGGGCAGGTGACATTGTGTTAGTCTGGGATAGGGGCAGGTGACATTATGTTAGTCTGGGATAGGGGCAGGTGACATTATGTTAGTCTGGGATAGGGGCAGGTGACATTGTGTTAGTCTGGGATAGGGGCAGGTGACATTATGTTAGTCTGGGATAGGGACAGGTGACATTGTGTTAGTCTGGGATAGGGGCAGGTGACATTGTGTTAGTCTGGGATAGGGACAGGTGACATTATGTTAGTCTGGGATAGGGGCAGGTGACATTATGTTAGTCTGGGATAGGGACAGGTGACATTGTGTTAGTCTGGGATAGGGACAGGTGACATTATGTTAGTCTGGGATAGGGGCAGGTGACATTATATTACACTGGGATAGGGGCAGGTGACATTATGTTAGTCTGGGATAGGGGCAGGTGACATTATATTACACTGGGATAGGGGCACGTGACATTGTGTTAATCTGGGATAGGGACAGGTGACATTGTGTTAGTCTGGGATAGGGACAGGTGACATTATGTTAGTCTGGGATAGGGGCAGGTGACATTGTGTTAGTCTGGGATAGGGACAGGTGACATTATGTTAGTCTGGGATAGGGGCAGGTGACATTATGTTAGTCTGGGATAGGGACAGGTGACATTATATTACACTGGGATAGGGGCACGTGACATTGTGTTAATCTGGCATAGGGACAGGTGACATTGTGTTAGTCTGGGATAGGGGCAGGTGACATTATGTTAGTCTGGGATAGGGGCAGGTGACATTATGTTAGTCTGGGATAGGGGCAGGTGACATTGTGTTAGTCTGGGATAGGGACAGGTGACATTATATTACACTGGGATAGGGGCACGTGACATTGTGTTAGTCTGGGATAGGGGCAGGTGACATTGTGTTAGTCTGGGATAGGGGCAGGTGACATTGTGTTAGTCTGGGATAGGGGCAGGTGACATTGTGTTAGTCTGGGATAGGGGCAGGTGACATTATGTTAGTCTGGGATAGGGACAGGTGACATTGTGTTAGTCTGGGATAGGGGCAGGTGACATTGTGTTAGTCTGGGATAGGGACAGGTGACATTATGTTAGTCTGGGATAGGGGCAGGTGACATTATGTTAGTCTGGGATAGGGACAGGTGACATTGTGTTAGTCTGGGATAGGGACAGGTGACATTATGTTAGTCTGGGATAGGGGCAGGTGACATTATATTACACTGGGATAGGGGCAGGTGACATTATGTTAGTCTGGGATAGGGGCAGGTGACATTATATTACACTGGGATAGGGGCACGTGACATTGTGTTAATCTGGGATAGGGACAGGTGACATTGTGTTAGTCTGGGATAGGGACAGGTGACATTATGTTAGTCTGGGATAGGGGCAGGTGACATTGTGTTAGTCTGGGATAGGGACAGGTGACATTATGTTAGTCTGGGATAGGGGCAGGTGACATTATGTTAGTCTGGGATAGGGACAGGTGACATTATATTACACTGGGATAGGGGCACGTGACATTGTGTTAATCTGGCATAGGGACAGGTGACATTATGTTAGTCTGGGATAGGGGCAGGTGACATTATGTTAGTCTGGGATAGGGACAGGTGACATTATGTTAGTCTGGGATAGGGACAGGTGACATTATATTACACTGGGATAGGGGCAGGTGACATTATGTTAGTCTGGGATAGGGGCAGGTGACATTATGTTAGTCTGGGATAGGGGCAGGTGACATTATGTTACACTGGGATAGGGGCAGGTGACATTGTGTTAGTCTGGGATAGGGACAGGTGACATTGTGTTAGTCTGGGATAGGGGCAGGTGACATTGTGTTAGTCTGGGATAGGGACAGGTGACATTGTGTTAGTCTGGGATAGGGGCAGGTGACATTGTGTTAGTCTGGGATAGGGACAGGTGACATTGTGTTAGTCTGGGATAGGGGCAGGTGACATTATGTTAGTCTGGGATAGGGACAGGTGACATTATATTACACTGGGATAGGGGCACGTGACATTATGTTAGTCTGGGATAGGGACAGGTGACATTGTGTTAGTCTGGGATAGGGGCAGGTGACATTATATTACACTGGGATAGGGGCAGGTGACATTGTGTTAGTCTGGGATAGGGGCAGGTGACATTATGTTAGTCTGGGATAGGGACAGGTGACATTGTGTTAGTCTGGGATAGGGGCAGGTGACATTATGTTAGTCTGGGATAGGGACAGGTGACATTATGTTAGTCTGGGATAGGGGCAGGTGACATTATGTTAGTCTGGGATAGGGGCAGGTGACATTATGTTAGTCTGGGATAGGGACAGGTGACATTGTGTTAGTCTGGGATAGGGACAGGTGACATTATATTACACTGGGATAGGGGCAGGTGACATTATGTTAGTCTGGGATAGGGACAGGTGACATATTACAATGGGATAGGGGCAGGTGACATTATGTTAGTCTGGGATAGGGGCAGGTGACATTATGTTAGTCTGGGATAGGGGCAGGTGACATTATGTTAGTCTGGGATAGGGGCAGGTGACATTATGTTAGTCTGGGATAGGGGCAGGTGACATTGTGTTAGTCTGGGATAGGGACAGGTGACATTATATTACACTGGGATAGGGGCACGTGACATTGTGTTAGTCTGGGATAGGGGCAGGTGACATTGTGTTAGTCTGGGATAGGGGCAGGTGACATTGTGTTAGTCTGGGATAGGGGCAGGTGACATTGTGTTAGTCTGGGATAGGGGCAGGTGACATTATGTTAGTCTGGGATAGGGACAGGTGACATTGTGTTAGTCTGGGATAGGGGCAGGTGACATTGTGTTAGTCTGGGATAGGGACAGGTGACATTATGTTAGTCTGGGATAGGGGCAGGTGACATTATGTTAGTCTGGGATAGGGACAGGTGACATTGTGTTAGTCTGGGATAGGGACAGGTGACATTATGTTAGTCTGGGATAGGGGCAGGTGACATTATATTACACTGGGATAGGGGCAGGTGACATTATGTTAGTCTGGGATAGGGGCAGGTGACATTATATTACACTGGGATAGGGGCACGTGACATTGTGTTAATCTGGGATAGGGACAGGTGACATTGTGTTAGTCTGGGATAGGGACAGGTGACATTATGTTAGTCTGGGATAGGGGCAGGTGACATTGTGTTAGTCTGGGATAGGGACAGGTGACATTATGTTAGTCTGGGATAGGGGCAGGTGACATTATGTTAGTCTGGGATAGGGACAGGTGACATTATATTACACTGGGATAGGGGCACGTGACATTGTGTTAATCTGGGATAGGGACAGGTGACATTATGTTAGTCTGGGATAGGGGCAGGTGACATTATGTTAGTCTGGGATAGGGACAGGTGACATTATGTTAGTCTGGGATAGGGACAGGTGACATTATATTACACTGGGATAGGGGCAGGTGACATTATGTTAGTCTGGGATAGGGGCAGGTGACATTATGTTAGTCTGGGATAGGGGCAGGTGACATTATGTTACACTGGGATAGGGGCAGGTGACATTGTGTTAGTCTGGGATAGGGACAGGTGACATTGTGTTAGTCTGGGATAGGGGCAGGTGACATTGTGTTAGTCTGGGATAGGGACAGGTGACATTGTGTTAGTCTGGGATAGGGGCAGGTGACATTGTGTTAGTCTGGGATAGGGACAGGTGACATTGTGTTAGTCTGGGATAGGGGCAGGTGACATTATGTTAGTCTGGGATAGGGACAGGTGACATTATATTACACTGGGATAGGGGCACGTGACATTATGTTAGTCTGGGATAGGGACAGGTGACATTGTGTTAGTCTGGGATAGGGGCAGGTGACATTATATTACACTGGGATAGGGGCAGGTGACATTGTGTTAGTCTGGGATAGGGGCAGGTGACATTATGTTAGTCTGGGATAGGGACAGGTGACATTGTGTTAGTCTGGGATAGGGGCAGGTGACATTATGTTAGTCTGGGATAGGGACAGGTGACATTATGTTAGTCTGGGATAGGGGCAGGTGACATTATGTTAGTCTGGGATAGGGGCAGGTGACATTATGTTAGTCTGGGATAGGGACAGGTGACATTGTGTTAGTCTGGGATAGGGACAGGTGACATTATATTACACTGGGATAGGGGCAGGTGACATTATGTTAGTCTGGGATAGGGACAGGTGACATATTACAATGGGATAGGGGCAGGTGACATTATGTTAGTCTGGGATAGGGACAGGTGACATTATATTACACTGGGATAGGGGCAGGTGACACTATGTTAGTCTGGGATAGGGACAGGTGACATTGTGTTAGTCTGGGATAGGGGCAGGTGACATTATGTTAGTCTGGGATAGGGACAGGTGACATTGTGTTAGTCTGGGATAGGGACAGGTGACATTGTGTTAGTCTGGGATAGGGACAGGTGACATTATGTTAGTCTGGGATAGGGGCAGGTGACATTATGTTAGTCTGGAATGGGGCAGGTGACATTATGTTAGTCTGGGATAGGGGCAGGTGACATTGTGTTAGTCTGGGATAGGGACAGGTGACATTGTGTTAGTCTGGGATAGGGGCAGGTGACATTATGTTAGTCTGGGATAGGGACAGGTGACATTATGTTAGTCTGGGATAGGGGCAGGTGACATTATGTTAGTCTGGGATAGGGGCAGGTGACATTATGTTAGTCTGGGATAGGGACAGGTGACATTGTGTTAGTCTGGGATAGGGACAGGTGACATTATGTTAGTCTGGGATAGGGGCAGGTGACATTATGTTAGTCTGGGATGGGGCAGGTGACATTATGTTAGTCTGGGATAGGGGCAGGTGACATTGTGTTAGTCTGGGATAGGGACAGGTGACATTGTGTTAGTCTGGGATAGGGACAGGTGACATTGTGTTAGTCTGGGATAGGGGCACGTGACATTGTGTTAGTCTGGGATAGGGGCAGGTGACATTGTGTTAGTCTGGGATAGGGGCAGGTGATATTATGTTAGTCTGGGATAGGGGCAGGTGACATTATGTTAGTCTGGGATAGGGGCAGGTGACATTATGTTAGTCTGGGATAGGGGCAGGTGACATTGTGTTAGTCTGGGATAGGGGCAGGTGACATTATATTACACTGGGATAGGGGCAGGTGACATTGTGTTAGTCTGGGATAGGGGCAGGTGACATTATGTTAGTCTGGGATAGGGACAGGTGACATTGTGTTAGTCTGGGATAGGGGCAGGTGACATTATGTTAGTCTGGGATAGGGACAGGTGACATTATGTTAGTCTGGGATAGGGGCAGGTGACATTATGTTAGTCTGGGATAGGGGCAGGTGACATTGTGTTAGTCTGGGATAGGGGCAGGTGACATTATATTACACTGGGATAGGGGCAGGTGACATTGTGTTAGTCTGGGATAGGGGCAGGTGACATTATGTTAGTCTGGGATAGGGACAGGTGACATTGTGTTAGTCTGGGATAGGGGCAGGTGACATTATGTTAGTCTGGGATAGGGACAGGTGACATTATGTTAGTCTGGGATAGGGGCAGGTGACATTATGTTAGTCTGGGATAGGGGCAGGTGACATTATGTTAGTCTGGGATAGGGACAGGTGACATTATGTTAGTCTGGGATAGGGACAGGTGACATTATGTTAGTCTGGGATAGGGGCAGGTGACATTATATTACACTGGGATAGGGGCAGGTGACATTATGTTAGTCTGGGATAGGGACAGGTGACATTATGTTAGTCTGGGATAGGGGCAGGTGACATTATGTTAGTCTGGGATAGGGGCAGGTGACATTATGTTAGTCTGGGATAGGGACAGGTGACATTGTGTTAGTCTGGGATAGGGACAGGTGACATTATATTACACTGGGATAGGGGCAGGTGACATTATGTTAGTCTGGGATAGGGACAGGTGACATATTACACTGGGATAGGGGCAGGTGACATTATGTTAGTCTGGGATAGGGACAGGTGACATTATGTTAGTCTGGGATAGGGACAGGTGACATTATGTTAGTCTGGGATAGGGGCAGGTGACATTATATTACACTGGGATAGGGGCAGGTGACATTATGTTAGTCTGAGATAGGGACAGGTGACATTATGTTAGTCTGGGATAGGGGCAGGTGACATTATGTTAGTCTGGGATAGGGGCAGGTGACATTATGTTAGTCTGGGATAGGGACAGGTGACATTGTGTTAGTCTGGGATAGGGACAGGTGACATTATATTACACTGGGATAGGGGCAGGTGACATTATGTTAGTCTGGGATAGGGACAGGTGACATATTACACTGGGATAGGGGCAGGTGACATTATGTTAGTCTGGGATAGGGACAGGTGACATATTACACTGGGATAGGGGCAGGTGACACTATGTTAGTCTGGGATAGGGACAGGTGACATTGTGTTAGTCTGGGATAGGGGCAGGTGACATTATGTTAGTCTGGGATAGGGACAGGTGACATTGTGTTAGTCTGGGATAGGGGCAGGTGACATTATGTTAGTCTGGGATAGGGACAGGTGACATTATGTTAGTCTGGGATAGGGGCAGGTGACATTATGTTAGTCTGGGATAGGGGCAGGTGACATTATGTTAGTCTGGGATAGGGACAGGTGACATTGTGTTAGTCTGGGATAGGGACAGGTGACATTATGTTAGTCTGGGATAGGGGCAGGTGACATTATGTTAGTCTGGGATGGGGCAGGTGACATTATGTTAGTCTGGGATAGGGGCAGGTGACATTGTGTTAGTCTGGGATAGGGACAGGTGACATTGTGTTAGTCTGGGATAGGGACAGGTGACATTATGTTAGTCTGGGATAGGGACAGGTGACTTTGTGTTAGTCTGGGATAGGGGCATGTGACATTGTGTTAGTCTGGGATAGGGGCAGGTGACATTGTGTTAGTCTGGGATAGGGGCAGGTGATATTATGTTAGTCTGGGATAGGGGCAGGTGACATTATGTTAGTCTGGGATAGGGGCAGGTGACATTATGTTAGTCTGGGATAGGGGCAGGTGACATTATGTTAGTCTGGGATAGGGGCAGGTGACATTATGTTACACTGGGATAGGGGCAGGTGACATTGTGTTAGTCTGGGATAGGGACAGGTGACATTGTGTTAGTCTGGGATAGGGGCAGGTGACATTATGTTAGTCTGGGATAGGGACAGGTGACATTATATTACACTGGGATAGGGGCACGTGACATTATGTTAGTCTGGGATAGGGACAGGTGACATTGTGTTAGTCTGGGATAGGGGCAGGTGACATTATATTACACTGGGATAGGGGCAGGTGACATTGTGTTAGTCTGAGATAGGGGCAGGTGACATTATGTTAGTCTGGGATAGGGACAGGTGACATTGTGTTAGTCTGGGATAGGGGCAGGTGACATTATGTTAGTCTGGGATAGGGACAGGTGACATTATGTTAGTCTGGGCTAGGGGCAGGTGACATTATGTTAGTCTGGGATAGGGGCAGGTGACATTATGTTAGTCTGGGATAGGGACAGGTGACATTGTGTTAGTCTGGGATAGGGGCAGGTGACATTATATTACACTGGGATAGGGGCAGGTGACATTGTGTTAGTCTGGGATAGGGGCAGGTGACATTATGTTAGTCTGGGATAGGGACAGGTGACATTGTGTTAGTCTGGGATAGGGGCAGGTGACATTATGTTAGTCTGGGATAGGGACAGGTGACATTATGTTAGTCTGGGATAGGGGCAGGTGACATTATGTTAGTCTGGGATAGGGGCAGGTGACATTATGTTAGTCTGGGATAGGGACATGTGACATTATGTTAGTCTGGGATAGGGGCAGGTGACATTATATTACACTGGGATAGGGGCAGGTGACATTATGTTAGTCTGGGATAGGGACAGGTGACATTATGTTAGTCTGGGATAGGGACAGGTGACATTATGTTAGTCTGGGATAGGGGCAGGTGACATTATGTTAGTCTGGGATAGGGGCAGGTGACATTATGTTAGTCTGGGATAGGGACAGGTGACATTGTGTTAGTCTGGGATAGGGACAGGTGACATTATGTTAGTCTGGGATAGGGGCAGGTGACATTATGTTAGTCTGGGATAGGGACAGGTGACATTGTGTTAGTCTGGGATAGGGACAGGTGACATTATATTACACTGGGATAGGGGCAGGTGACATTATGTTAGTCTGGGATAGGGACAGGTGACATATTACACTGGGATAGGGGCAGGTGACATTATGTTAGTCTGGGATAGGGACAGGTGACATTATATTACACTGGGATAGGGGCAGGTGACACTATGTTAGTCTGGGATAGGGGCAGGTGACATTGTGTTAGTCTGGGATAGGGGCAGGTGACATTATGTTAGTCTGGGATAGGGACAGGTGACATTGTGTTAGTCTGGGATAGGGGCAGGTGACATTATGTTAGTCTGGGATAGGGACAGGTGACATTATGTTAGTCTGGGATGGGGCAGGTGACATTATGTTAGTCTGGGATAGGGACAGGTGACATTATGTTAGTCTGGGATAGGGACAGGTGACATTGTGTTAGTCTGGGATAGGGACAGGTGACATTATATTACACTGGGATAGGGGCAGGTGACATTGTGTTAGTCTGGGATAGGGACAGGTGACATTATATTACACTGGGATAGGGGCAGGTGACATTATGTTAGTCTGGGATAGGGACAGGTGACATTATGTTAGTCTGGGATAGGGACAGGTGACATTATATTACACTGGGATAGGGGCAGGTGACATTGTGTTAGTCTGGGATAGGGACAGGTGACATTATGTTAGTCTGGGATAGGGACAGGTGACATTATGTTAGTCTGGGATGGGGCAGGTGACATTATGTTAGTCTGGGATAGGGACAGGTGACATTGTGTTAGTCTGGGATAGGGACAGGTGACATTATGTTAGTCTGGGATAGGGGCAGGTGACATTGTGTTAGTCTGGGATAGGGGCACGTGACATTGTGTTAGTCTGGGATAGGGGCACGTGACATTGTGTTAGTCTGGGATAGGGGCACGTGACATTGTGTTAGTCTGGGATAGGGACAGGTGACATTGTGTTAGTCTGGGATAGGGGCAGGTGACATTATGTTAGTCTGGGATAGGGGCAGGTGACATTATGTTAGTCTGGGATAGGGGCAGGTGACATTGTGTTAGTCTGGGATAGGGACAGGTGACATTATGTTAGTCTGGGATAGGGGCAGGTGACATTGTGTTAGTCTGGGATAGGGACAGGTGACATTATGTTAGTCTGGGATAGGGACAGGTGACATTATGTTAGTCTGGGATAGGGACAGGTGACATTATGTTAGTCTGGGATAGGGACAGGTGACATTGTGTTAGTCTGGGATAGGGACAGGTGACATTGTGTTAGTCTGGGATAGGGACAGGTGACATTGTGTTAGTCTGGGATAGGGGCAGGTGACATTGTGTTAGTCTGGGATAGGGACAGGTGACATTGTGTTAGTCTGGGATAGGGGCAGGTGACATTGTGTTAGTCTGGGATAGGGACAGGTGACATTGTGTTAGTCTGGGATAGGGACAGGTGACATTGTGTTAGTCTGGGATAGGGACAGGTGACATTGTGTTAGTCTGGGATAGGGACAGGTGACATTATGTTAGTCTGGGATAGGGACAGGTGACATTATGTTAGTCTGGGATAGGGACAGGTGACATTATGTTAGTCTGGGATAGGGACAGGTGACATGTTAGTCTGGGATAGGGACAGGTGACATTGTGTTAGTCTGGGATAGGGGCAGGTGACATTGTGTTAGTCTGGGATAGGGACAGGTGACATTGTGTTAGTCTGGGATAGGGGCAGGTGACATTGTGTTAGTCTGGGATAGGGACAGGTGACATTATGTTAGTCTGGGATAGGGACAGGTGACATTATGTTAGTCTGGGATAGGGACAGGTGACATTATGTTAGTCTGGGATAGGGACAGGTGACATTATATTACACTGGGATAGGGGCAGGTGACACTATGTTAGTCTGGGATAGGGGCAGGTGACATTATGTTAGTCTGGGATAGGGGCAGGTGACATTATGTTAGTCTGGGATAGGGGCAGGTGACATTATGTTAGTCTGGGATAGGGGCAGGTGACATTGTGTTAGTCTGGGATAGGGACAGGTGACATTGTGTTAGTCTGGGATAGGGACAGGTGACATTATGTTAGTCTGGGATAGGGGCAGGTGACATTATGTTAGTCTGGGATAGGGACAGGTGACATTATGTTAGTCTGGGATAGGTTCAGGTGACATTATGTTAGTCTGGGATAGGGACAGGTGACATTGTGTTAGTCTGGGATAGGGACAGGTGACATTGTGTTAGTCTGGGATAGGGGCAGGTGACATTATGTTAGTCTGGGATAGGGGCAGGTGACATTATGTTAGTCTGGGATAGGGGCAGGTGACATTATGTTAGTCTGGGATAGGGGCAGGTGACATTATGTTAGTCTGGGATAGGGACAGGTGACATTATATTACACTGGGATAGGGGAAGGTGACACTATGTTAGTCTGGGATAGGGACAGGTGACATTATATTACACTGGGATAGGGGCAGGTGACATTATGTTAGTCTGGGATAGGGGCAGGTGACATTGTGTTAGTCTGGGATAGGGACAGGTGACATTGTGTTAGTCTGGGATAGGGACAGGTGACATTGTGTTAGTCTGGGATAGGGACAGGTGACATTGTGTTAGTCTGGGATAGGGACAGGTGACATTATGTTAGTCTGGGATAGGGGCAGGTGACATTATGTTAGTCTGGGATAGGGGCAGGTGACATTATGTTAGTCTGGGATAGGGACAGGTGACATTATATTACACTGGGATAGGGGCAGGTGACACTGTGTTAGTCTGGGATAGGGACAGGTGACATTATAT
This sequence comes from Bombina bombina, assembly GCF_027579735.1. Classification (NCBI taxonomy): domain Eukaryota; kingdom Metazoa; phylum Chordata; class Amphibia; order Anura; family Bombinatoridae; genus Bombina; species Bombina bombina. The sequence continues at coordinate 1,899,136 of NC_069499.1, forward strand.
TACACTGGGATAGGGGCAGGTGACATTATGTTAGTCTGGGATAGGGACAGGTGACATTGTGTTAGTCTGGGATAGGGGCAGGTGACATTATGTTAGTCTGGGATAGGGGCAGGTGACATTATGTTAGTCTGGGATAGGGACAGGTGACATTATATTACACTGGGATAGGGGCAGGTGACATTATGTTAGTCTGGGATAGGGACAGGTGACATTGTGTTAGTCTGGGATAGGGGCAGGTGACATTGTGTTAGTCTGGGATAGGGACAGGTGACATTGTGTTAGTCTGGGATAGGGGCAGGTGACATTGTGTTAGTCTGGGATAGGGACAGGTGACATTGTGTTAGTCTGGGATAGGGACAGGTGACATTGTGTTAGTCTGGGATAGGGACAGGTGACATTGTGTTAGTCTGGGATAGGGACAGGTGACATTATGTTAGTCTGGGATAGGGGCAGGTGACATTATGTTAGTCTGGGATAGGGGCAGGTGACATTATGTTAGTCTGGGATAGGGACAGGTGACATTGTGTTAGTCTGGGATAGGGACAGGTGACATTGTGTTAGTCTGGGATAGGGACAGGTGACATTATGTTAGTCTGGGATAGGGGCAGGTGACATTATGTTAGTCTTGGATAGGGGCAGGTGACATTATGTTAGTCTGGGATAGGGGCAGGTGACATTATGTTAGTCTGGGATAGGGACAGGTGACATTATATTACACTGGGATAGGGGAAGGTGACACTATGTTAGTCTGGGATAGGGACAGGTGACATTATATTACACTGGGATAGGGGCAGGTGACATTATGTTAGTCTGGGATAGGGGCAGGTGACATTGTGTTAGTCTGGGATAGGGACAGGTGACATTGTGTTAGTCTGGGATAGGGACAGGTGACATTGTGTTAGTCTGGGATAGGGACAGGTGACATTGTGTTAGTCTGGGATAGGGACAGGTGACATTATGTTAGTCTGGGATAGGGGCAGGTGACATTGTGTTAGTCTGGGATAGGGGCAGGTGACATTGTGTTAGTCTGGGATAGGGGCAGGTGACATTATGTTAGTCTGGGATAGGGACAGGTGACATTATATTACACTGGGATAGGGGAAGGTGACACTATGTTAGTCTGGGATAGGGGAAGGTGACATTATATTACACTGGGATAGGGGCAGGTGACATTATGTTAGTCTGGGATAGGGGCAGGTGACATTATGTTAGTCTGGGATAGGGGCAGGTGACATTATGTTAGTCTGGGATAGCGACAGGTGACATTATGTTTGTCTGGGATAGGGACAGGTGACATTATGTTAGTCTGGGATAGGGGCAGGTGACATTATGTTAGTCTGGGATAGGGGCAGGTGACATTATGTTAGTCTGGGATAGGGGCAGGTGACATTATGTTAGTCTGGGATAGGGACAGGTGACATTATATTACACTGGGATAGGGACAGGTGACATTATATTACACTGGGATAGGGGCAGGTGACATTATGTTAGTCTGGGATAGGGACAGGTGACATTATATTACACTGGGATAGGGGCAGGTGACATTATGATAGTCTGGGATAGGGGCAGGTGACATTATGTTAGTCTGGGATAGGGGCAGGTGACATTATGTTAGTCTGGGATAGGGGCAGGTGACATTATGTTAGTCTGGGATAGGGGCAGGTGACATTATGTTAGTCTGGGATAGGGGCAGGTGACATTATGTTAGTCTGGGATAGGGACAGGTGACATTATATTACACTGGGATAGGGGAAGGTGACACTATGTTAGTCTGGGATAGGGACAGGTGACATTATGTTATTCTGGGATAGGGACAGGTGACATTATGTTAGTCTGGGATAGGGACAGGTGACATTGTTAGTCTGGGATAGGGGCAGGTGACATTATATTACACTGGGATAGGGACAGGGGACATTATATTACACTGGGATAGGGACAGGTGACATTATATTACACTGGGATAGGGGCAGGTGACACTATGTTAGTCTGGGATAGGGACAGGTGACATTATATTACACTGGGATAGGGGCACGTGACATTGTGTTAATCTGGGATAGGGACAGGTGACATTATGTTAGTCTGGGATAGGGACAGGTGACATTATGTTAGTCTGGGATAGGGACAGGTGACATTATGTTAGTCTGGGATAGGGACAGGTGACATTATGTTAGTCTGGGATAGGGACAGGTGACATTATATTACACTGGGGTAGGGGCAGGTGACATTATGTTAGTCTGGGATAGGGGCAGGTGACACTATGTTAGTCTGGGATAGGGGCAGGTGACATTGTGTTAGTCTGGGATAGGGGCAGGTGACATTATATTACACTGGGATAGGGGCAGGTGACATTATGTTAGTCTGGGATAGGGACAGGTGACATTATGTTAGTCTGGGATAGGGGCAGGTGACATTATATTACACTGGGGTTGGGGCAGGTGACACTATGTTAGTCTGGGATAGGGACAGGTGACATTATATTACACTGGGATAGGGGCAGGTGACATTATGTTAGTCTGGGATAGGGGCAGGTGACATTATATTACACTGGGATAGGGGCAGGTGACACTATGTTAGTGTGGGATAGGGACAGGTGACATTATATTACACTGGGATAGGGGCACGTGACATTGTGTTAATCTGGGATAGGGACAGGTGACATTATGTTAGTCTGGGATAGGGACAGGTGACATTATATTACACTGGGATAGGGGCAGGTGACACTATGTTAGTCTGGGATAGGGACAGGTGACATTATGTTAGTCTGGGATAGGGACAGGTGACATTATGTTAGTCTGGGATAGGGGCAGGTGACATTATGTTAGTCTGGGATAGGGACAGGTGACATTATATTACACTGGGATAGGGACAGGTGACATTATATTACACTGGGATAGGGACAGGTGACATTATATTACACTGGGATAGGGGCAGGTGACACTATGTTAGTCTGGGATAGGGACAGGTGACATTATATTACACTGGGATAGGGGCACGTGACATTGTGTTAATCTGGGATAGGGACAGGTGACATTATGTTAGTCTGGGATAGGGGCAGGTGACATTATGTTAGTCTGGGATAGGGACAGGTGACATTATGTTAGTCTGGGATAGGGACAGGTGACATTATTTTACACTGGGATAGGGGCAGGTGACATTATGTTAGTCTGGGATAGGGGCAGGTGACACTATGTTAGTCTGGGATAGGGGCAGGTAACATTGTGTTAGTCTGGGATAGGGGCAGGTGACATTATATTACACTGGGATAGGGGCAGGTGACATTATGTTAGTCTGGGATAGGGACAGGTGACATTATGTTAGTCTGGGATAGGGACAGGTGACATTATGTTAGTCTGGGATAGGGACAGGTGACATTATGTTAGTCTGGGATAGGGGCAGGTGACATTATATTACACTGGGATAGGGGCAGGTGACACTATGTTAGTCTGGGATAGGGACAGGTGACATTATATTACCCTGGGATAGGGGCACGTGACATTGTGTTAATCTGGGATAGGGACAGGTGACATTATGTTAGTCTGGGATAGGAACAGGTGAAATTGTGTTAGTCTGGGATAGGGGCAGGTGACATTATATTACACTGGGATAGGGGCAGGTGACACTATGTTAGTCTGGGATAGGGACAGGTGACATTATATTACACTGGGATAGGGGCAGGTGACATTATGTTAGTCTGGGATTGGGGCAGGTGACATTATATTACACTGGGATAGGGGCAGGTGACACTATGTTAGTCTGGGATAGGGACAGGTGACATTATATTACACTGGGATAGGGGCACGTGACATTATGTTAGTCTGGGATAGGGGCAGGTGACATTATGTTAGTCTGGGATAGGGACAGGTGACATTATGTTAGTCTGGGATAGGGACAGGTGACATTATGTTAGTCTGGGATAGGGACAGGTGACATTATGTTACACTGGGATAGGGGCAGGTGACATTGTTAGTCTGGGATAGGGGCAGGTGACACTATGTTAGTCTGGGATAGGGGCAGGTGACATTGTGTTAGTCTGGGATAGGGGCAGGTAACATTATATTACACTGGGGTAGGGGCAGGTGACATTATGTTAGTCTGGGATAGGGACAGGTGACATTATATTACACTGGGATAGGGGCACGTGACATTATGTTAGTCTGGGATAGGGACAGGTGACATTATGTTAGTCTGGGATAGGGACAGGTGACGTTATGTTAGTCTGGGATAGGGACAGGTGACATTATGTTAGTCTGGGATAGGGACAGGTGACATTGTGTTAGTCTGGGATAGGGACAGGTGACATTATATTACACTGGGATAGGGGCAGGTGACATTGTGTTAGTCTGGGATAGGGGCAGGTGACATTATGTTAGTCTGGGATAGGGACAGGTGACATTGTGTTAGTCTGGGATAGGGACAGGTGACATTGTGTTAGTCTGGGATAGGGACAGGTGACATTGTGTTAGTCTGGGATAGGGACAGGTGACATTATGTTAGTCTGGGATAGGGGCAGGTGACATTATGTTAGTCTGGGATAGGGGCAGGTGACATTGTGTTAGTCTGGGATAGGGACAGGTGACATTATATTACACTGGGATAGGGGCAGGTGACATTATGTTAGTCTGGGATAGGGGCAGGTGACATTATGTTAGTCTGGGATAGGGACAGGTGACATTATGTTAGTCTGGGATAGGGGCAGGTGACATTATGTTAGTCTGGGATAGGGGCAGGTGACATTATGTTAGTCTGGGATAGGGGCAGGTGACATTATATTACACTGGGATAGGGGCAGGTGACATTATGTTAGTCTGGGATAGGGGCAGGTGACATTATGTTAGTCTGGGATAGGGGCAGGTGACATTGTGTTAGTCTGGGATAGGGGCAGGTGACATTATATTACACTAGGATAGGGGCAGGTGACACTATGTTAGTCTGGGATAGGGGCAGGTGACACTATGTTAGTCTGGGATAGGGGCAGGTGACATTATATTACACTGGGATAGGGGCAGATGACACTATGTTAGTCTGGGATAGGGGCAGGTGACATTGTGTTAGTCTGGGATAGGGGCAGGTGACATTGTGTTAGTCTGGGATAGGGGCAGGTGACATTATATTACACTAGGATAGGGGCAGGTGACACTATGTTAGTCTGGGATAGGGGCAGGTGACATTATATTACACTGGGATAGGGGCAGATGACACTATGTTAGTCTGGGATAGGGGCAGGTGACATTGTGTTAGTCTGGGATAGGGACAGGTGACATTATATTACACTGGGATAGGGGCAGGTGACATTATGTTAGTCTGGGATAGGGACAGGTGACATTATATTACATTGGGATAGGGACAGGTGACATTATATTACACTGGGATAGGGGCAGGTGACATTATGTTAGTCTGGGATAGGGACAGGTGACATTATGTTAGTCTGGGATAGGGACAGGTGACATTATGTTAGTCTTGGATAGGTGCAGGTGACATTATGGGACCCTGGGGCAGGAGACATAATTGGATCCAGGGGTAGGGGCAGGTGACATTATAGTACTCTGGGGTTGGGGCAGGGGACATTATGAAACTCTGGGGTAGGGGCAGGGGACATTATGAAACTCTGGGATAGGGACAGGTGACATTATGGGACCCTGGGGTAGGTGGTTGTGACATTATGGGACCCTGAGGTAGTGGCAGGTGACATTATGGACTCTGGGGTAGGGACAGGTGACATTATGGGACCCTGGGGTAGGTGGTGGTGACATTATGGGACCCTGAGATAGGGGCAAGTGACATTATGGGACCCTGAGGTAGTGGCAGGTGACATTATGGACTCTGGGGTAGGGACAGGTGACATTATGGGACCCTGGGGTAGGTGGTGGTGACATTATGGGACCCTGAGGTAGGGGCAAGTGACATTATGGACTCTTGGGTAGGGGCAGGTGACATTATGGGATCTGTGGAGTTACAGGCATTAGGTAGGGTGCATGGTGCAACTAATGAAGCTTTAGCTGTTAGTCTAGCAAATCAGGTTGCAGTTGCAATAATGTGATTCACAGATTTGTGTCCAATTTCAGGAGTTTCCTCTCTGGGCCTATAGGATACCGATGCTGCCCCAATGTTATCCGATGAGCTTGAGTCTAAACCAGAGGTAAGATAATTACTTTGCTCCCAGCACTTTATTGTCTTCCTGTTACTTATACAGAACATTTTCATTTGTTGCAGCTGTTGGTTGAATTTGTGCAAAACACATCCATTCCTCTGGGAGCAGAGCTTGTTAGTAACGAGACAAAGGACCTGCCGTGCTTGCCTCTCCTACCGCTGTCTGAGGCCTCAGAATGTGACTCCCTCCTTCTACCCGGTACATTTGTGGCGCAACCTAAAGGAAGTGCTAAAGTGACAGTCACTGTGTCACTGCCTTTTGTCTCTGTGCTTGTGTGTGTCACTGCCTTTTGTCTCTGTGCTTGTGTGTGTCACTGCCTTTTGTCTCTGTGCTTGTGTGTGTCACTGCCTTTTGTCTCTGTGCTTGTGTGTGTCACTGCCTTTTGTCTCTGTGCTAGTGTGTCGCTGCCTTTTGTCTCTGTGCTAGTGTGTCGCTGCCTTTTGTCTCTGTGCTTGTGTGTCGCTGCCTTTTGTCTCTGTGCTAGTGTGTCGCTGCCTTTTGTCTCTGTGCTAGTGTGTCGCTGCCTTTTGTCTCTGTGCTAGTGTGTCGCTGCCTTTTGTCTCTGTGCTAGTGTGTGTCACTGCCTTTTGTCTCTGTGCTAGTGTGTGTCACTGCCTTTTGTCTCTGTGCTAGTGTGTGTCACTGCCTTTTGTCTCTGTGCTAGTGTGTCGCTGCCTTTTGTCTCTGTGCTTGTGTGTGTCACTGCCTTTTGTCTCTGTGCTTGTGTGTGTCACTGCCTTTTGTCTCTGTGCTAGTGTGTCGCTGCCTTTTGTCTCTGTGCTAGTGTGTCGCTGCCTTTTGTCTCTGTGCTAGTGTGTCGCTGCCTTTTGTCTCTGTGCTAGTGTGTCGCTGCCTTTTGTCTCTGTGCTAGTGTGTCGCTGCCTTTTGTCTCTGTGCTAGTGTGTCGCTGCCTTTTGTCTCTGTGCTAGTGTGTCGCTGCCTTTTGTCTCTGTGCTAGTGTGTCGCTGCCTTTTGTCTCTGTGCTACTGTGTCGCTGCCTTTTGTCTCTGTGCTAGTGTGTCGCTGCCTTTTGTCTCTGTGCTAGTGTGTCGCTGCCTTTTGTCTCTGTGCTAGTGTGTCGCTGCCTTTTGTCTCTGTGCTAGTGTGTCGCTGCCTTTTGTCTCTGTGCTTGTGTGTGTCACTGCCTTTTGTCTCTGTGCTTGTGTGTGTCACTGCCTTTTGTCTCTGTGCTAGTGTGTCGCTGCCTTTTGTCTCTGTGCTAGTGTGTCGCTGCCTTTTGTCTCTGTGCTAGTGTGTCGCTGCCTTTTGTCTCTGTGCTAGTGTGTCGCTGCCTTTTGTCTCTGTGCTAGTGTGTCGCTGCCTTTTGTCTCTGTGCTAGTGTGTCGCTGCCTTTTGTCTCTGTGCTAGTGTGTCGCTGCCTTTTGTCTCTGTGCTAGTGTGTCGCTGCCTTTTGTCTCTGTGCTACTGTGTCGCTGCCTTTTGTCTCTGTGCTAGTGTGTCGCTGCCTTTTGTCTCTGTGCTAGTGTGTCGCTGCCTTTTGTCTCTGTGCTAGTGTGTCGCTGCCTTTTGTCTCTGTGCTAGTGTGTCGCTGCCTTTTGTCTCTGTGCTAGTGTGTCGCTGCCTTTTGTCTCTGTGCTAGTGTGTCGCTGCCTTTTGTCTCTGTGCTAGTGTGTCGCTGCCTTTTGTCTCTGTGCTAGTGTGTCGCTGCCTTTTGTCTCTGTGCTAGTGTGTCGCTGCCTTTTGTCTCTGTGCTAGTGTGTCGCTGCCTTTTGTCTCTGTGCTACTGTGTCGCTGCCTTTTGTCTCTGTGCTAGTGTGTCGCTGCCTTTTGTCTCTGTGCTAGTGTGTCGCTGCCTTTTGTCTCTGTGCTAGTGTGTCGCTGCACAATAGTAAGAAGTGAATACAGCGCCAACAAGAGGCCAAGGGATAAATATACTCACAGAGAGATAAAAGAAGATTATTTAATGAACCATGTTAAAAAGCATCAGTAATAAAAGACTATATATAAAAAATGTAAAAAGCACATATAAATAAAATTACAAATACAGGAATATCTTACAGAAGCGGCTCAAAGGGCCAAAGCTGATAATTACAATAAAAACAGAGGTAATAACAGGTGATCAGTGTGAGTGGTACACCAGAATAAGAGTGTATACTAATAAAACAGAATTAGCCTAAGTACAACTGTAGCAAGTGCATCAAGCAAAAAACTAATAAACAATAGTACAAACAATAGTGTTCAAAATTAGTGTTACAAAAATAGTGTTCCAAAAAATAGAAAAATGCACTGCAGTGCAAAAAAAGGGGGGTAGCAAAATAATTGTATAGATACAATCAAATAGTGAGTGAGTGCAAATGGATATAAAAATGCTAGCTACTTAATCCAGTGAGGTTAAGATATAATTAAAGGATTCCAAAACTTTCCGTTTTTGGCCACAACCTGAAAATCAATTTCCAATCAATAAGGTGTACATTTATTCAACAACTTAATTTTACAGTCCAATGAACTTTAGAAACGCTATAAAATTAAATAAATTTTTTTGCAGATGACGTCATTATATCCAACCCTCTAATATGGGCCGTGCACGACCAAACCCAATTTCCTATTTCGTGCATATCATTATGTGACAATGTAGTCACCATGCGCATGCGAGTTGCGATCCGTTGTGGCAAGCATATTTGCACATAAAGTGTCCATAACAATAGTATTTGGTTCCATCAGAGTAATCGTCATAATATCCACAAAGTGTCTATTCTAATGAAATTAATATGTGTTTAATTGATCATTTTTCATATTGTGCTATAAAGATTTAATGTTCGTTATTGTTAGGGTTGATTCTCGCATCGCAGCGCAGCACTCAGCTCTTACCTGCTATGTGTAGCGTATTCATCAGCTATGTCTGATTTAGATACAGGGTCTTCCTGTCTGCTGTGAGTGATGTGCCGGGATATTGCGCATGCGCATAGCGTCCAAAAAGCGCCATTTTGATAACCTGGGTTATCGTTCAGGATTAGAGTTTAGAAAACAATAGCCAGCAGTGGGTTTGGAAATAAATTGATTTTCTATATCTGATTGCTAATAAACGGTAATAATTTGACAAACAATGCTAATTACATAACTATTCAAAATATATCGATATTTTGATTGAAGATAAGTTTTTTTCTGGGTTTAGTGTCCCTTTAAATAAAATACACAATATGCAATAACATAAAAAATAAAATACACAATATGCAATAACATAAAAAATAAAATACACAATATGCAATAACATAAAAAATAAAATACACAATATGCAATAACATAAAAAATAAAATACACAATATGCAATAACATAAAAAATAAAATACACAATATGCAATAACATAAAAAATAAAATACACAATATGCAATAACATAAAAAATAAAATGCACAATATGCAATAACATAAAAAATAAAAAATAATCCAAAAAAGTGTTCAAAAAGTTGATCAACAAATGTTAGTGAAGAACAAAAATAAGTCAATCAAAACTAAAAAATGGAAAAAATGGGTGATGAAAAGCAAGGTGAAAGTGAGGAAATTGATTCCTTCCAATGTTAGTTACTTTAATAGATCCAAATTCCTGAGTGTGGTAGCTGAAGTAGCTGATTGGATCCTAGCACCTGTCAGCTGCTCCTATGGTATCCTAAAAAGTGTCCCTGTAAAAAAAGAAATTCACAACATAGTGTATCCAATATGAGAATGAAGTAAAGATTAAAGTAATGCTTACCAATATGTCAACGCGTTTCTGCCCTCAAAAAAGGGCCTTTCTCAAGACTCTTGGTAAGCATTACTTTAATCTTTACTTCATTCTCATATTGGATACACTATGTTGTGAATTTCCTTTTTTTACAGGGACACTTTTTAGGATACCATAGGAGCAGCTGACAGGTGCTAGGATCCAATCAGCTACTTCAGCTACCACACTCAGGAATTTGGATCTGTTAAAGTAACTAACATTGGAAGGAATCAATTTCCTCACTTTCACCTTGCTTTTCATCACCCATTTTTTCCATTTTTTAGTTTTGATTGACTTATTTTTGTTCTTCACTAACATTTGTTGATCAAGTTTTTGAACACATTTTTTTGGATTATATTTTATTATTTTTTCTGTTATTGCATATTGTGTATTTTATTTTTTATGTTATTGCATATTGTGTATTTTATTTTTTCTGTTATTGCATATTGTGTATTTTATTTTTTATGTTATTGCATATTGTGTATTTTATTTTTTATGTTATTGCATATTGTGTATTTTATTTTTTATGTTATTGCATACTGTGTATTTTATTTAATTATATCTTAACCTCACTGGATTAAGTAGCTAGCATTTTTATATCCATTTGCACTCACTCACTACTTGATTGTATCTATACAATTATTTTGCTACCCCCCTTTTTTTGCACTGCAGTGCATTTTTCTATTTTTTGGAACACTATTTTTGAAACACTATTTTTGAACACTATTGTTTGTATTATTGTTTATTAGTTTTTTGCTTGATGCACTTGTTATAGTTGTACTTAGGCTAATTCTGTTTTATTAGTATACACTCTTATTCTGGTGTACCACTCACACTGATCACCTGTTATTACCTCTGTTTTTATTGTAATTATCAGCTTTGGCCCTTTGAGCCGCTTCTGTAAGATATTCCTGTATTTGTAATTTTATTTATACATGCTTTTTACATTTTTTATATACTGTATAGTCTTTTATTACTGGTGCTTTTTAACATGGTTAAAACCATTAAATAATCTTCTTTTTTAACATTAAATAATCTTCTTTTATCTCTCTGTGAGTATATTTATCCCTTGGCCTCTTGTTGGCGCTGTATTCACTTCTTACTACTTGTGCATATTTTTTAGAGGTTGGTTAGGATCTCTGTTTGGATACAGCTTGGGGATTACCTTAGCGCTTGTACACACACCCTTTTTCACTAGTGTGTCGCTGCCTTTTGTCTCTGTGCTCTTCAGCGTCTATTTGCTCCTCTGTCTCGCTGATACTTGGGTGCTACTCCTGTATCTCACTATTAATAATAAGTGTGCGCTAGACACTGTAATATCACACCTACACTGTCACTATTAATAATAAGTGTGCACTAGACACTGTAATATCACACCTACACTGTCACTATTAATAATAACTGTGTGCTAGACACTGTAATATCACACCTACACTGTCACTATTAATAATAAGTGTGCGCTAGACACTGTAATATCACACCTACACTGTCACTATTAATAATAAGTGTGCGCTAGACACTGTAATATCACACCTACACTGTCACTATTAATAATAAGTGTGCGCTAGACACTGTAATATCACACCTACACTGTCACTATTAATAATAAGTGTGCGCTAGACACTGTAATATCACACCTACACTGTCACTATTAATAATAAGTGTGCGCTAGACACTGTAATATCACACCTACACTGTCACTATTAATAATAAGTGTGCGCTAGACACTGTAATATCACACCTACACTGTCACTATTAATAATAAGTGTGCGCTAGACACTGTAATATCACACCTACACTGTCACTATTAATAATAAGTGTGTGCTAGACACTGTAATATCACACCTACACTGTCACTATTAATAATAAGTGTGCGCTAGACACTGTAATATCACACCTACACTGTCACTATTAATAATAAGTGTGCGCTAGACACTGTAATATCACACCTACACTGTCACTATTAATAATAAGTGTGTGCTAGACACTGTAATATCACACCTACACTGTCACTATAATAATAAGTGTGCGCTAGACACTGTAATATCACACCTACACTGTCACTATTAATAAG
>NC_069499.1:1911171-1986732 GCF_027579735.1 Bombina bombina
TGTCTCACTGATACTCAGGGGCTGCTCCTCTGTCTCGCTGATACTCAGGGGCTGCTCCTCTGTCTCACTGATACTCAGGGATACTCGGGGGCTGCTCCTCTGTCTCACTGATACTCAGGGGCTGCTCCTTCTGTCTCACTGATACTCAGGGGCTGCTCCTCTGTCTCACTGATACTCAGGGGCTGCTCCTCTGTCTCACTGATACTCAGGGGCTGCTCCTCTGTCTCGCTGATACTCAGGGGCTGCTCCTCTGTCTCACTGATACTCAGGGGCTGCTCCTCTGTCTCACTGATACTCAGGGGCTGCTCCTCTGTCTCGCTGATACTCAGGGGCTGCTCCTCTGTCTCGCTGATACTCAGGGGCTGCTCCTCTGTCTCACTGATACTCAGGGGCTGCTCCTCTGTCTCACTGATACTTGGGGGTGGGCCCTTGGCTTCTTGTTCAGACCTGTTTCTCTTCCACCTTCTGCTTTTTTAAGTGTTTATTATTATTTTTCCTTGTTACCTAAAATATGTTTTTCTTACAACAGATGTTCCCGATGTTCAGGCAGTGCAGTCTAAGAGTCCAGGGCCGATTATGCTGAACAACCTGCCTGTGGGCATTGACACCAGTTCAGATGCCACACAAGGGAAGACGAATGAGCTGTTGTCCCCTTCAGAAGCTTCCACCCTCCTTCAGGACATACCCCCCTGTGACAACTCCTCCTTCATTTTGTTTAATCTCGCCAGAGCAGGTGATGATGCCAGTGACTTTAATGTGATTAGTGGTTATCCCTGTTAATAATAGCAACTCTTGTTACAATCAATTTACTATAAATCCGCACAAGCACTGCACCGCCGCAGCCGATTACAAAACAAAGGTCTAGTTGTGATATTACAGTGTCTAGCGCATACTTATTATTAATAGTGACAGTGTAGGTGTGATATTACAGTGCTAGCGCACACTTATTATTAATAGTGACAGTGTAGGTGTGATATTACAGTGTCTTGCGCATACTTATTATTAATAGTGACAGTGTAGGTGTGATATTACAGTGTCTAGCGCACACTTATTATTAATAGTGACAGTGTAGGTGTGATATTACAGTGTCTAGCGCACACTTATTATTAAAGTGACAGTGTAGGTGTGATATTACAGTGTCTAGCGCACACTTATTATTAATAGTGACAGTGTAGGTGTGATATTACAGTGTCTAGCGCACACTTATTATTAATAGTGACAGTGTAGGTGTGATATTAGTGTCTAGCGCACGCTTTATTATTAATAGTGACAGTGTAGGTGTGATATTAGTGTCTAGCGCACGCTTTATTATTAATAGTGACAGTGTAGGTGTGATATTACAGTGTCTAGCGCACACTTATTATTAATAGTGACAGTTTAGGTGTGATATTACAGTGTCTAGCGTACACTTATTATTAATAGTGACAGTGTAGGTGTGATATTACAGTGTCTAGCGCACACTTATTATTAATAGTGACTGTAGGTGTGATATTACAGTGTCTAGCGCACACTTATTATTAATAGTGACAGTTTAGGTGTGATATTACAGTGTCTAGCGCACACTTATTATTAATAGTGACAGTGTAGGTGTGATATTACAGTGTCTAGTGCACACTTATTATTTAATAGTAACAGTGAGGAGTGATATTACAGTGTCTAGCACACACTTATTATTAATAGTGACAGTGTAGGTGTGATATTACAGTGTCTAGCGCACACTTATTAATAGTGACAGTGTAGGTGTGATATTACAGTGTCTAGCGCACACTTATTATTAATAGTGACAGTGTAGGTGTGATATTACAGTGTCTAGCGCACACTTATTATTAATAGTGACAGTGTAGGTGTGATATTACAGTGTCTAGCGCACACTTATTATTAATAGTGACAGTGTAGGTGTGATATTACAGTGTCTAGTGCACACTTAATAGTGACAGTGTAGGTGTGATATTACAGTGTCTAGCGCACACTTATTATTAATAGTGAGTGTAGGTGTGATATTACAGTGTCTAGCGCACACTTATTATTAGTAGTGACAGTGTAGGTGTGATATTACAGTGTCTAGCACACACTTATTATTAATAGTGACAGTGTAGGTGTGATATTACAGTGTCTAGCGCACACGTATTATTAATAGTGACAGTGTAGGTGTGATATTACAGTGTCTAGCGCACACTTATTTATTAATAGTGACAGTGTAGGTGTGATATTACAGTGTCTAGCGCACACTTATTATTAATAGTGACAGTGTAGGTGTGATATTACAGTGTCTAGCGCACACTTATTTTTAATAGTGACAGGGTAGGTGTGATATTTACAGTGTCTAGGCACACACTTATTATTAATAGTGACAGTGTAGTAGTGATATTACAGTGTCTAGCGCACACGTAGTATTAATAGTGACAGTGTAGGTGTGATATTACAGTGTCTAGCGCACACTTATATATTAATAGTGACATTGTAGGTGTGATATTACAGTGTCTAGCGCACACTTATTATTAATAGTGACAGTGTAGGTGTGATAATTACAGTGTCTAGCGCACACTTATTATTAATAGTGACAGTGTAGGTGTGATATTACAGGTCTAGCGCACTCTTATTCTTAGTGAGTGACAGTGGAGGTGTGATATTACAGTGTCTAGCGCACACTTATATTAATAGTGACAGTGTAGGTGTGATATTACAGTGTCTAGTGCACACTTATTATTAATAGTGACAGTGATAGGTGTGATATTACAGGTCTAGCACACACTTATTAATAGTGACAGTGTAGGTGTGATATTACAGTGTCTAGTGCACACTTATTATTATAGTGACCAGTGTAGGTGTGAGATTACAAGTGTCTAGCCACACTTATTAGTAAATAGTGACAGTGTAGTTGCTGATATTACAGTGTCTAAGCGCACACTTATTATTAATAGTGACAGTTAGGAGTTGGATAATTCAGTGTCTAGCGCACACTTATTATTAATAAGTAGACAGTGTATGTGTGATATGTACAAGTGTCTAGCACACTTATTATTAAGTAGTAGAGACAGTGTAGGTGTGATATTACAGTGTCCCTAGCAGCACACATTATTTTAGTAGTGACAGTGTAGGTGTGATATTTATCAGTGACTAGCTGCACACTTATTATTAGTAGTGACAGTTGTAGTGTGTGATATTACAGTGTCTAGCGCACACTTATTATTAATTAGAGACAGTGTAGGTGTGATATTACAGTGTCTAGCGCCACACGTATTATTAATAGTGACAGTGTAGGTGTGATATTACAGTGTCTAGTCGCACACTTATTATTAATAGTGACAGTGTAGGTGTGATATTACAGTGTTCTAGCAGCACACTTATTATTAATAGTGACAGTGTAGGTGTGATATTACAGTGTCTAGCGCACAACTTATTATTAATAGTAGATGTAGGTGTGATATTACAGTGTCTAGCGCACACTTATTATTAATAGTGACAGTGAAGGTGTGATATTACAGTGTCTAGCGCACACTTATTATTAATAGTGACAGTGTAGGTGTGATATTACAGTGTCTAGCGCACACTTATTATTAATAGTGACAGTGTAGGTGTGATATTACAGTGTCTAGCGCACACTTATTATTAATAGTGACAGTGTAGGTGTGATATTACAGTGTCTAGCGCACACTTATTATTAATAGTGACAGTGTAGGTGTGATATACAGTGTCTAGCGCACACTTATTATTAATAGTGACAGTGTAGGTGTGATATTACAGTGTCTACGCACACTTATTATTAATAGTGACTTGTAGGTGTGATATTACAGTGTCTAGCGCACACTTATTATTAATAGTGACAGTGTAGGTGTGATATTACAGTGTCTAGCGCACACTATTAATAATAGTGACAGTGTATGTGTGATATTACAGTGTCTAGCGCACACTTATTATTAATAGTGACAGTGTAGGTGTGATATTACAGTGTCTAGCTTACACTTATTATTAATAGTGACAGTGTAGGTGTGATATTACAGTGTCTAGCGCACACTTAATAGTGACAGTGTAGGTGTGATATTACAGTGTCTAGCAGCACAGCTTATTATTAATAGTGACAGTGTAGGTGTGATATTACAGTGTCTAGCGCACACTTATTATTAATAGTGACAGTGTAGGTGTGATATTACAGTGTCTAGAGCACACTTATTATTAATAGTGACAGTGTAGGTGTGATATTACAGTGTCTAGCGCACACTTATTATTAATAGTGACAGTGTAGGTGTGATATTACAGTGTCTAATGCACACTTATTATTAATAGTGACAGTGTAGGTGTGATATTACAGTGTCTAGCGCACACTTATTATTAATAGTGACAGTGTAGGTGTGATATTACAGTGTCTAGCGCACACTTATTATTAATAGTGACAGTGTAGGTGTGATATTACAGTGTCTAGCGCACACTTATTATAAATAGTGACAGTGTAGGTGTGATATTACAGTGACTAGCGCACACTTATTATTAATAGTGACAGTGTAGGTGTGATATTACAGTGTCTAGCGCACACTTATTATTAATAGTGACAGTGTAGGTGTGATATTACAGTGTCTAGCACACACTATTATTAATAGTGACAGTGTAGGTGTGATATTACAGTGTCTAGCGCTACACTTATTATTAATAGTGACAGTGTAGGTGTGATATTACAGTGTCTAGCGCACACTTATTAATAATAAGTGACAGTGTAGGTGTGATATTACAGTGTCTAGCGCACACTTATTATTAGTAGTGACAGTGTAGGTGTGATATTACAGTGTCTAGCGCACACTTATTATTAATAGTGACAGTGTAGGTGTGATATTACAGTGTCTAGCACACACTTATTATTAATAGTGACAGTGTAGGTGTGATATTACAGTGTCTAGACAGCACGTATTATTAATAGTGACAGTGTAGGTGTGATATTACAGTGTCTAGCGCACACTTATTATTAATAGTGACAGTGTAGGTGTGATATTACAGTGTCTAGCGCACACTTATTATTATAGTGACAGTGTAGGTGTGATATTACAGTGTCTAGTGCACACTTATTATTAATAGTGACAGTGTAGGTGTGATATTACAGTGTCTAGCGCACACTTATTATTAATAGTGACAGTGTAGGTGTGATATTACAGTGTCTAGCGCACACTTATTATTAATAGTGACAGTGTAGGTGTGATATTACAGTGTCTAGTCGCACACTTATTATTAATAGAGACAGTGTGGGTGTGATATTACAGTGTCTAGCGCACACTATTATTAATAGTGACAGTGTAGGGTGATATTACAGTGTCTAGCTGCACACTTATTATTAATAGTGACAGTGTAGGTGTGATATTACAGTGTCTAGCGCACACTTATTATTAATAGTGACAGTGTAGGTGTGATATTACTGTGTCTAGCAGCACACTATTATTATAGTGACAGTGTAGGTGTGATATTACCGTGTCTAGCAGCACACTTATTATTAATAGTGACAGTGTAGGTGTGAATATTACAGTGTCTAGCGCACACTTATTATTAATAGTGACAGTGTAGGTGTGATATTACAGTGTCTAGCGCACACTTATTATTAATAGTGACAGTGTAGGTGTGATATTACAGTGTCTAGCGCACACTTATTAATAGTGACAGTGTAGGTGTGATATTACAGTGTCTAGCGCACACTTATTATTAATAGTGACAGTGTAGGTGTGATATTACAGTGTCTAGTGCACACTTATTATTAATAGTGACAGTGTAGGTGTGATATTACAGTGTCTAGCGCACACTTATTATTAATAGTGACAGTGTAGGTGTGATATTACAGTGTCTAGCGCACACTTATTATTAATAGTAACAGTGTAGGTGTGATATACAGTGTCTAGTGCACACTTATTATTAATAGTGACAGTGTAGGTTGATATTACAGTGTCTAGGCACACTTATTATAATAGTGACAGTGTAGGGTGTGATATTACAGTGTCTAGCGCACACTTATTATTAATAGTGACAGTGTAGGTGTGATATTACAGTTGTCTAGCTGCACACTTATTATTAATAGTGACAGTGTAGGTGTGATATTACAGTGTCTAGCTCACACTTATTATTAATAGTGACAGTGTAGGTGTGATATTACAGTGTCTAGCGCACACTTATTATTAATAGTGACAGTGTAGGTGTGATATTACAGTGTCTAGCGCACACTTATTATTAATAGTGACAGTGTAGGTGTGATATTACAGTCTAGCACACACTTATTATTAATAGTGACAGTGTAGGTGTGATATTACAGTGTCTAGCGCACACTTATTATTAATAGTGACAGTGTAGGTGTGATATTACAGTGTCTAGCACACACTTATTATTAATAGTGACAGTGTAGGTGTGATATTACAGTGTCTAGCACACACTTATTATTATAGTGACAGTGTAGGTGTGATATTACAGTGTCTAGCGCACACTTATTATTAATAGTGACAGTGTAGGTGTGATATTACAGTGTCTAGCGCACACTTATTATTAATAGTGACAGTGTAGGTGTGATATTACAGTGTCTAGCGCACACTTATTATTAATAGTGACAGTGTAGGTGTGATATTACAGTGTCTAGTGCACACTTATTATTAATAGTGACAGTGTAGGTGTGATATTACAGTGTCTAGCGCACACTTATTATTAATAGTGACAGTGTAGGTGTGATATTACAGTGTCTAGTGCACACTTATTATTAATAGTGACAGTGTAGGTGTGATATTACAGTGTCTAGCGCACACTTATTATTAATAGTGACAGTGTAGGTGTGATATTACAGTGTCTAGCGCACACTTATTATTAATAGTGACAGTGTAGGTGTGATATTACAGTGTCTAGCGCACACTTATTATTAATAGTGACAGTGTAGGTGTGATATTACAGTGTCTAGCGCACACTTATTATTAATAGTGACAGTGTAGGTGTGATATTACAGTGTCTAGCGCACACTTATTATTAATAGTGACAGTGTAGGTGTGATATTACAGTGTCTAGCGCACACTTATTATTAATAGTGACAGTGTAGGTGTGATATTACAGTGTCTAGCGCACACTTATTATTAATAGTGACAGTGTAGGTGTGATATTACAGTGTCTAGCGCACACTTATTATTAATAGTGACAGTGTAGGTGTGATATTACAGTGTCTAGCGCACACTTATTATTAATAGTGACAGTGTAGGTGTGATATTACAGTGTCTAGCGCACACTTATTATTAATAGTGACAGTGTAGGTGTGATATTACAGTGTCTAGCGCACACTTATTATTAATAGTGACAGTGTAGGTGTGATATTACAGTGTCTAGCGCACACTTATTATTAATAGTGACAGTGTAGGTGTGATATTACAGTGTCTAGCGCACACTTATTATTAATAGTGACAGTGTAGGTGTGATATTACAGTGTCTAGCGCACACTTATTATTAATAGTGACAGTGTAGGTGTGATATTACAGTGTCTAGCGCACACTTATTATTAATAGTGACAGTGTAGGTGTGATATTACAGTGTCTAGCGCACACTTATTATTAATAGTGACAGTGTAGGTGTGATATTACAGTGTCTAGCGCACACTTATTATTAATAGTGACAGTGTAGGTGTGATATTACAGTGTCTAGCGCACACTTATTATTAATAGTGACAGTGTAGGTGTGATATTACAGTGTCTAGCGCACACTTATTATTAATAGTGACAGTGTAGGTGTGATATTACAGTGTCTAGCGCACACTTATTATTAATAGTGACAGTGTAGGTGTGATATTACAGTGTCTAGCGCACACTTATTATTAATAGTGACAGTGTAGGTGTGATATTACAGTGTCTAGCGCACACTTATTATTAATAGTGACAGTGTAGGTGTGATATTACAGTGTCTAGCGCACACTTATTATTAATAGTGACAGTGTAGGTGTGATATTACAGTGTCTAGCGCACACTTATTATTAATAGTGACAGTGTAGGTGTGATATTACAGTGTCTAGCGCACACTTATTATTAATAGTGACAGTGTAGGTGTGATATTACAGTGTCTAGTGCACACTTATTATTAATAGTGACAGTGTAGGTGTGATATTACAGTGTCTAGCGCACACTTATTATTAATAGTGACAGTGTAGGTGTGATATTACAGTGTCTAGTAGACACTTATTATTAATAGTGACAGTGTAGGTGTGATATTACAGTGTCTAGCGCACACTTATTATTAATAGTGACAGTGTAGGTGTGATATTACAGTGTCTAGCACACACTTATTATTAATAGTGACAGTGTAGGTGTGATATTACAGTGTCTAGCACACTTATTATTAATAGTGACAGTGTAGGTGTGATATTACAGTGTCTAGCGCACACTTATTATTAATAGTGACAGTGTAGGTGTGATATTACAGTGTCTAGCACACACTTATTATTAATAGTGAGTGTAGGTGTGATATTACAGTGTCTAGCGCACACTTATTATTAATAGTGACAGTGTAGGTGTGATATTACAGTGTCTAGTGCACACTTATTATTAATAGTGACAGTGTAGGTGTGATATTACAGTGTCTAGCGCACACTTATTATTAATAGTGACAGTGTAGGTGTGATATTACAGTGTCTAGCGCACACTTATTATTAATAGTGACAGTGTAGGTGTGATATTACAGTGTCTAGTGCACACTTATTATTAATAGTGACAGTGTAGGTGTGATATTACAGTGTCTAGCACACACTTATTATTAATAGTGACAGTGTAGGTGTGATATACAGTGTCTAGCGCACACTTATTATTAATAGTGACAGTGTAGGTGTGATATTACAGTGTCTAGCGCACACTTATTATTAATAGTGACAGTGTAGGTGTGATATTACAGTGTCTAGCGCACACTTATTATTAATAGTGACAGTGTAGGTGTGATATTACAGTGTCTAGCGCACACTTATTATTAATAGTGACAGTGTAGGTGTGATATTACAGTGTCTAGCACACACTTATTATTAATAGTGACAGTGTAGGTGTGATATTACAGTGTCTAGCACACTTATTATTAATAGTGACAGTGTAGGTGTGATATTACAGTGTCTAGCGCACACTTATTATTAATAGTGACAGTGTAGGTGTGATATTACAGTGTCTAGCGCACACTTATTATTAATAGTGACAGTGTAGGTGTGATATTACAGTGTCTAGCGCACACTTATTATTAATAGTGACAGTGTAGGTGTGATATTACAGTGTCTAGCGCACACTTATTATTAATAGTGACAGTGTAGGTGTGATATTACAGTGTCTAGCGCACACTTATTATTAATAGTGACAGTGTAGGTGTGATATTACAGTGTCTAGGCACGACACTTATAATTAATAGTGACAGTGTAGGTGGGATATTACAGTGTCTAGCGCACACTTATATTAATAGTGACAGTGTAGGTGTGATATTAACAGTGTCTAGCGCACACTTATTATTAATAGTGACAGTGAAGGTGTGATATTACAGTGTCTAGCACACACTTATTATTAATAGTGACAGTGTAGTGTGATATTACAGTGTCTAGCTCACACTTATTATTAATAGTGACAGTGTAGGTGTGATATTACAGTGTCTAGCGCACACTTATTATAAATAGTGACAGTGTAGGTGGTGATTATTACAGTGTCTAGCGCACACTTATTATTAATAGTGACAGTGTAGGTGTGATATTACAGTGTCTAGCGCACACTTATTATTAATAGTGACACTGTAAGGTGTTGATATTACAGTTGCTAGCCACACTTATTATAAGTGACAGTGTAGGTGTGATATTACAGTGTCTAGCTTACACTGTCACTATTAATAATAGTGACAGTGTAGGTGTGATATTACAGTGTCTAGCGCACACTTATTATTAATAGTGACAGTGTAGGTGTGATATTACAGTGTCTAGCGCACACTTATTATTAATAGTGACAGTGTAGGTGTGATATTACAGTGTCTAGCGCACACTTATTATTAATAGTGACAGTGTAGGTGTGATATTACAGTGTCTAGCGCACACTTAGTATTAATAGTGACAGTGTAGGTGTGATATTACAGTGTCTAGCGCACACTTATTATTAATAGTGACAGTGTAGGTGTGATATTACAGTGTCTAGCGCACACTTATTATTAATAGTGAAGTGTAGGTGTGATATTACAGTGTCTAGCGCACACTTATTATTAATAGTGACAGTGTAGGTGTGATATTACAGTGTCTAGCGCCCACTTATTATTAATAGTGACAGTGTAGGTGTGATATTACAGTGTCTAGCGCACACTTATTATTAATAGTGACATGTAGGTGTGATATTACAGTGTCTAGCGCACACTTATTATTAATAGTGACAGTGTAGGTGTGATATTACAGTGTCTAGCGCACACTTATATTAATAGTGACAGTTGTAGGTGTGATTTTACAGTGTCTAGCGCACACTTATATTACGAGTGACAGTGTAGGTGTGATATTACAGTGTCTAGCGCACACTTATTATTTAATAGTGACAGTGTAGGTGTGATATTACAGTGTCTAGCGCACACTTATTATTAATAGTGACAGTGTAGGTGTGATATTACAGTGTCTAGCGCACACTTATTATTAATAGTGACAGTGTAGGTGTGATATTACAGTGTCTAGCGCACACTTATTATTAATAGTGACAGTGTAGGTGTGATATTACAGTGTCTAGCGCACACTTATTATTAATAGTGACAGTGTAGGTGTGATATTACAGTGTCTAGCGCACACTTATTATTAATAGTGACAGTGTAGGTGTGATATTACAGTGTCTAGCGCACACTTATTATTAATAGTGACAGTGTAGGTGTGATATTACAGTGTCTAGCGCACACTTATTATTAATAGTGACAGTGTAGGTGTGATATTACAGTGTCTAGCTCACACTTATTATTAATAGTGACAGTGTAGGTGTGATATTACAGTGTCTAGCGCACACTTATTATTAATAGTGACAGTGTAGGTGTGATATTACAGTGTCTAGCGCACACTTATTATTAATAGTGACAGTGTAGGTGTGATATTACAGTGTCTAGCGCACACTTATATTAATAGTGACAGTGTAGGTGTGATATTACAGTGTCTAGCGCACACTTATTATTAATAGTGACAGTGTAGGTGTGATATTACAGTGTCTAGCGCACACTTATTATTAATAGTGACAGTGTAGGTGTGATATTACAGTGTCTAGAGCACACTTATTATTAATAGTGACAGTGTAGGTGTGATATTACAGTGTCTAGCGCACACTTATTATTAATAGTGACAGTGTAGGTGTGATATTACAGTGTCTAGCGCACACTTATTATTAATAGTGACAGTGTAGGTGTGATATTACAGTGTCTAGCGCACACTTATTATTAATAGTGACAGTGTAGGTGTGATATTACAGTGTCTAGCGCACACTTATTATTAATAGTGACAGTGTAGGTGTGATATTACAGTGTCTAGCGCACACTTATTATTAATAGTGACAGTGTAGGTGTGATATTACAGTGTCTAGCGCACACTTATTATTAATAGTGACAGTGTAGGTGTGATATTACAGTGTCTAGCGCACACTTATTATTAATAGTGACAGTGTAGGTGTGATATTACAGTGTCTAGCGCACACTTATTATTAATAGTGACAGTGTAGGTGTGATATTACAGTGTCTAGTCGCACACTTATTATTAATAGTGACAGTGTAGGTGTGATATTACAGTGTCTAGCGCACACTTATTATTAATAGTGACAGTGTAGGTGTGATATTACAGTGTCTAGCGCACACTTATTATTAATAGTGACAGTGTAGGTGTGATATTACAGTGTCTAGCGCACACTTATTATTAATAGTGACAGTGTAGGTGTGATATTACAGTGTCTAGCGCACACTTATTATTAATAGTGACAGTGTAGGTGTGATATTACAGTGTCTAGAGCACACTTATTATTAATAGTGAGTGTAGGTGTGATATTACAGTGTCTAGAGCACACTTATTATTAATAGTGACAGTGTAGGTGTGATATTACAGTGTCTAGCGCACACTTATTATTAATAGTGACAGTGTAGGTGTGATATTACAGTGTCTAGCGCACACTTATTATTAATAGTGACAGTGTAGGTGTGATATTACAGTGTCTAGCGCACACTTATTATTAATAGTGACAGTGTAGGTGTGATATTACAGTGTCTAGCGCACACTTATTATTAATAGTGACAGTGTAGGTGTGATATTACAGTGTCTAGCGCACACTTATTAATAGTGACAGTGTAGGTGTGATATTACAGTGTCTAGCGCACACTTATTATTAATAGTGACAGTGTAGGTGTGATATTACAGTGTCTAGCGCACACTTATTATTAATAGTGACAGTGTAGGTGTGATATTACAGTGTCTAGCGCACACTTATTATTAATAGTGACAGTGTAGGTGTGATATTACAGTGTCTAGCGCACACTTATTATTAATAGTGACAGTGTAGGTGTGATATTACAGTGTCTAGCGCACACTTATTATTAATAGTGACAGTGTAGGTGTGATATTACAGTGTCTAGGCACACACTTATTATTAATAGTGACAGTGTAGGTGTGATATTACAGTGTCTAGCGCACACTTATTATTAATAGTGACAGTGTAGGTGTGATATTACAGTGTCTAGCGCACACTTATTATTAATAGTGACAGTGTAGGTGTGATATTACAGTGTCTAGCGCACACTTATTATTAATAGTGACAGTGTAGGTGTGATATTACAGTGTCTAGCGCACACTTATTATTAATAGTGACAGTGTAGGTGTGATATTACAGTGTCTAGCGCACACTTATTATTAATAGTGACAGTGTAGGTGTGATATTACAGTGTCTAGCACACACTTATTATTAATAGTGACAGTGTAGGTGTGATATTACAGTGTCTAGCGCACACTTATTATAAGTAGTGACAGTGTAGGTGTGATATTACAGTGTCTAGCGCCACACTTATTATTAATAGTGACAGTGTAGGTGTGATATTACAGTGTCTAGTCACACTTATTATTATAGTGACAGTGTAGGTGTGATATTACAGTGTCTAGCGCACACTTATTATTAATTGTGAGTGTAGGTGTGATATTACAGTGTCTAGCGCACACTTATTATTAATAGTGACAGTGTAGGTGTGATATTACAGTGTCTAGCGCACACTTATTATTAATAGTGACAGTGTAGGTGTGATATTACAGTGTCTAGCGCACACTTATTATAATAGTGACAGTGTAGGTGTGATATTACAGTGTCTAGGCACACTTATTATTAATAGTGACAGTGTAGGTGTGATATTACAGTGTCTAGGCACACTTATTATTAATAGTGACAGTGTAGGTGTGATATTACAGTGTCTAGTGCACACTTATTATTAATAGTGACAGTGTAGGTGTGATATTACAGTGTCTAGCGCACACTTATTATTAATAGTGACAGTGTAGGTGTGATATTACAGTGTCTAGAGCACACTTATTATTAATAGTGACAGTGTAGGTGTGATATTACAGTGTCTAGCGCACACTTATTATTAATAGTGACAGTGTAGGTGTGATATTACAGTGTCTAGCGCACACTTATTATTAATAGTGACAGTGTAGGTGTGATATTACAGTGTCTAGCTGACACTTATTATTAATAGTGACAGTGTAGGTGTGATATTACAGTGTCTAGCGCACACTTATTATTAATAGTGACAGTGTAGGTGTGATATTACAGTGTCTAGCGCACACTTATTATTAATAGTGACAGTGTAGGTGTGATATTACAGTGTCTAGCGCACACTTATTATTAATAGTGACAGTGTAGGTGTGATATTACAGTGTCTAGCGCACACTTATTATTAATAGTGACAGTGTAGGTGTGATATTACAGTGTCTAGCGCACACTTATTATTAATAGTGACAGTGTATGTGTGATATTACAGTGTCTAGCGCACACTTATTATTAATAGTGACAGTGTAGGTGTGATATTACAGTGTCTAGCACACACTTATTATTAATAGTGACTGTATAGGTGTGATATTACAGTGTCTAGTGCCACACTTATTATTAATAGTGACAGTGTAGGTGTGATATTACAGTGTCTAGCAGCACACTTATTATTAATAGTGACAGTGTAGGTGTGATATTACAGTGTCTAGCGCACACTTATTATTAATGAGTGACAGTGTAGGTGTGATATTACAGGTCTAGCACACACTTATTATTAATAGTGACAGTGTAGGTGTGATATTACAGTGTCTAGCGCACACTTATTATTAATAGTGACAGTGTAGGTGTGATATTACAGTGTCTAGCGCACACTTATTATTAATAGAGACAGTAGGTGTGATATTACAGTGTCTAGCACACACTTATTATTAATAGTGACAGTGTAGGTGTGATATTACAGTGTCTAGCGCACACTTATTATTAATAGTGACAGTGTAGGTGTGATATTACAGTGTCTAGCGCACACTTATTATTAATAGTGACAGTGTAGGTGTGATATTACAGTGTCTAGCGCACACTTATTATTAATAGTGACAGTGTAGGTGTGATATTACAGTGTCTAGCGCACACTTATTATTAATAGTGACAGTGTAGGTGTGATATTACAGTGTCTAGCGCACACTTATTATTAATAGTGACAGTGTAGGTGTGATATTACAGTGTCTAGCGCACACTTATTATTAATAGTGACAGTGTAGGTGTGATATTACAGTGTCTAGCGCACACTTATTATTAATAGTGACAGTGTAGGTGTGATATTACAGTGTCTAGCGCACACTTATTATTAATAGTGACAGTGTAGGTGTGATATTACAGTGTCTAGCGCACACTTATTATTAATAGTGACAGTGTAGGTGTGATATTACAGTGTCTAGCGCACACTTATTATTAATAGTGACAGTGTAGGTGTGATATTACAGTGTCTAGCGCACACTTATTATTAATAGTGACAGTGTAGGTGTGATATTACAGTGTCTAGCGCACACTTATTATTAATAGTGACAGTGTAGGTGTGATATTACAGTGTCTAGCGCACACTTATTATTAATAGTGACAGTGTAGGTGTGATATTACAGTGTCTAGTGCACACTTATTATTAATAGTGACAGTGTAGGTGTGATATTACAGTGTCTAGCGCACACTTATTATTAATAGTGACAGTGTAGGTGTGATATTACAGTGTCTAGCGCACACTTATTATTAATAGTGACAGTGTAGGTGTGATATTACAGTGTCTAGCGCACACTTATTATTAATAGTGACAGTGTAGGTGTGATATTACAGTGTCTAGCACACACTTATTATTAATAGTGACAGTGTAGGTGTGATATTACAGTGTCTAGCGCACACTTATTATTAATAGTAACAGTGTAGGTGTGATATTACAGTGTCTAGCGCACACTTATTATTAATAGTGACAGTGTAGGTGTGATATTACAGTGTCTAGCGCACACTTATTATTAATAGTGACAGTGTAGGTGTGATATTACAGTGTCTACCACACTTATTATTAATAGTGACAGTGTAGGTGTGATATTACAGTGTCTAGTGCACACTTATTATTAATAGTGACAGTGTAGGTGTGATATTACAGTGTCTAGCGCACACTTATTATTAATAGTGACAGTGTAGGTGTGATATTACAGTGTCTAGTGCACACTTATTATTAATAGTGACAGTGTAGGTGTGATATTACAGTGTCTAGCGCACACTTATTATTAATAGTGACAGTGTAGGTGTGATATTACAGTGTCTAGCTCACACTTATTAATAGTGACAGTGTAGGTGTGATATTACAGTGTCTAGCGCACACTTATTATTAATAGTGACAGTGTAGGTGTGATATTACAGTGTCTAGCACACACTTATTATTAATAGTGACAGTGTAGGTGTGATATTACAGTGTCTAGCGCACACTTATTATTAATAGTGACAGTGTAGGTGTGATATTACAGTGTCTAGTGCACACTTATTATTAATAGTGACAGTGTAGGTGTGATATTACAGTGTCTAGCGCACACTTATTATTAATAGTGACAGTGTAGGTGTGATATTACAGTGTCTAGCGCACACTTATTATTAATAGTGACAGTGTAGGTGTGATATTACAGTGTCTAGCGCACACTTATTATTAATAGTGACAGTGTAGGTGTGATATTACAGTGTCTAGCGCACACTTATTATTAATAGTGACAGTGTAGGTGTGATATTACAGTGTCTAGCGCACACTATTATTAATAGTGACAGTGTAGGTGTGATATTACAGTGTCTAGCGCACACTTATTATTAATAGTGACAGTGTAGGTGTGATATTACAGTGTCTAGCGCACACTTATTATTAATAGTGACAGTGTAGGTGTGATATTACAGTGTCTAGCTCACACTTATTATTAATAGTGACAGTGTAGGTGTGATATTACAGTGTCTAGCGCACACTTATTATTAATAGTGACAGTGTAGGTGTGATATTACAGTGTCTAGCGCACACTTATTATTAATAGTGACAGTGTAGGTGTGATATTACAGTGTCTAGCGCACACTTATTATTAATAGTGACAGTGTAGGTGTGATATTACAGTGTCTAGCGCACACTTATTATTAATAGTGACAGTGTAGGTGTGATATTACAGTGTCTAGCGCACACTTATTATTAATAGTGACAGTGTAGGTGTGATATTACAGTGTCTAGCGCACACTTATTATTAATAGTGACAGTGTAGGTGTGATATTACAGTGTCTAGCGCACACTTATTATTAATAGTGACAGTGTAGGTGTGATATTACAGTGTCTAGCGCACACTTATTATTAATAGTGACAGTGTAGGTGTGATATTACAGTGTCTAGCGCACACTTATTATTAATAGTGACAGTGTAGGTGTGATATTACAGTGTCTAGCGCACACTTATTATTAATAGTGACAGTGTAGGTGTGATATTACAGTGTCTAGCGCACACTTATTATTAATAGTGACAGTGTAGGTGTGATATTACAGTGTCTAGCGCACACTTATTATTAATAGTGACAGTGTAGGTGTGATATTACAGTGTCTAGCGCACACTTATTATTAATAGTGACAGTGTAGGTGTGATATTACAGTGTCTAGCGCACACTTATTATTAATAGTGACAGTGTAGGTGTGATATTACAGTGTCTAGCACACACTTATTATTAATAGTGACAGTGTAGGTGTGATATTACAGTGTCTAGCGCACACTTATTATTAATAGTGACAGTGTAGGTGTGATATTACAGTGTCTAGCGCACACTTATTATTAATAGTGACAGTGTAGGTGTGATATTACAGTGTCTAGCGCACACTTATTATTAATAGTGACAGTGTAGGTGTGATATTACAGTGTCTAGCGCACACTTATTATTAATAGTGACAGTGTAGGTGTGATATTTACAGTGTCTAGCAGCACCACTTATTAATTACATAGTGACAGTGTAGGACGTGGATAGGTTACCAGTGTCTAGCGCACACACTTATTAATAACTTAGTGACCGTGTAGGTGTGATATCTACAGTGTCTCGCACAACACTAATTATTAAGTCGTGACAGCTGAAGGTGTGATATTACCAGTGTCTAGCGCACACTTATTATTAATAGTGACAGTTGTAGGTGTGATATTACAGTGTCTAGCAGACACTATAATAGATCAGTGTGACAGTGTAGGGTGTGATATTACCATGTGTCTAGCGCACACTTATTATTCAATAGTGACAGTGTAGGTGTGATATTACAGTGTCTAGCGGCCACACTTCTTATTAATAGTGACAGTGACTGGTGTGATATCACAGTGTCTAGCAGCACACTTATTATTAATAGTGAGTGTAGGTGTGATATTACAGTGTCTAGCACACACTTATTATTAATAGTGACAGTGTAGGTGTGATATTACAGTGTCTAGCGCACACTTATTATTAATAGTGACAGTGTAGGTGTGATATTACAGTGTCTAGCGCACACTTATTATTAATAGTGACAGTGTAGGTGTGATATTACAGTGTCTAGCGCACACTTATTATTAATAGTGACAGTGTAGGTGTGATATTACAGTGTCTAGCGCACACTTATTATTAATAGTGACAGTGTAGGTGTGATATTACAGTGTCTAGAGCACACTTATTATTAATAGTGACAGTGTAGGTGTGATATTACAGTGTCTAGTGCACACTTATTATTAATAGTGACAGTGTAGGTGTGATATTACAGTGTCTAGAGCACACTTATTATTAATAGTGACAGTGTAGGTGTGATATTACAGTGTCTAGCGCACACTTATTATTAATAGTGACAGTGTAGGTGTGATATTACAGTGTCTAGCGCACACTTATTATTAATAGTGACAGTGTAGGTGTGATATTACAGTGTCTAGCGCACACTTATTATTAATAGTGACAGTGTAGGTGTGATATTACAGTGTCTAGCGCACACTTATTATTAATAGTGACAGTGTAGGTGTGATATTACAGTGTCTAGCGCACACTTATTATTAATAGTGACAGTGTAGGTGTGATATTACAGTGTCTAGCGCACACTTATTATTAATAGTGACAGTGTAGGTGTGATATTACAGTGTCTAGCGCACACTTATTATTAATAGTGACAGTGTAGGTGTGATATTACAGTGTCTAGCGCACACTTATTATTAATAGTGACAGTGTAGGTGTGATATTACAGTGTCTAGCGCACACTTATTATTAATAGTGACAGTGTAGGTGTGATATTACAGTGTCTAGCGCACACTTATTATTAATAGTGACAGTGTAGGTGTGATATTACAGTGTCTAGCGCACACTTATTATTAATAGTGACAGTGTAGGTGTGATATTACAGTGTCTAGCGCACACTTATTATTAATAGTGACAGTGTAGGTGTGATATTACAGTGTCTAGAGCACGCTTTATTATTAATAGTGACAGTGTAGGTGTGATATTACAGTGTCTAGCGCACGCTTTATTATTAATAGTGACAGTGTAGGTGTGATATTACAGTGTCTAGCGCACACTTATTATTAATAGTGACAGTGTAGGTGTGATATTACAGTGTCTAGCGCACACTTATTATTAATAGTGACAGTGTAGGTGTGATATTACAGTGTCTAGCACACACTTATTATTAATAGTGACAGTGTAGGTGTGATATTACAGTGTCTAGCGCACACTTATTATTAATAGTGACAGTGTAGGTGTGATATTACAGTGTCTAGCGCACACTTATTATTAATAGTGACAGTGTAGGTGTGATATTACAGTGTCTAGCGCACACTTATTATTAATAGTGACAGTGTAGGTGTGATATTACAGTGTCTAGCGCACACTTATTATTAATAGTGACAGTGTAGGTGTGATATTACAGTGTCTAGCGCACACTTATTATTAATAGTGACAGTGTAGGTGTGATATTACAGTGTCTAGCGCACACTTATTATTAATAGTGACAGTGTAGGTGTGATATTACAGTGTCTAGCGCACACTTATTATTAATAGTGAGTGTAGGTGTGATATTACAGTGTCTAGCGCACACTTATTATTAATAGTGACAGTGTAGGTGTGATATTACAGTGTCTAGCGCACACTTATTATTAATAGTGACAGTGTAGGTGTGATATTACAGTGTCTATTGGACACTTATTATTAATAGTGACAGTGTAGGTGTGATATTACAGTGTCTAGCGCACACTTATTATTAATAGTGACAGTGTAGGTGTGATATTACAGTGTCTAGCGCACACTTATTATTAATAGTGACATTGTAGGTGTGATATTACAGTGTCTAGCGCACACTTATTATTAATAGTGACAGTGTAGGTGTGATATTACAGTGTCTAGCGCACACTTATTATTAATAGTGACAGTGTAGGTGTGATATTACAGTGCTAGCGCACACTTATTATTAATAGTGACAGTGTAGGTGTGATATTACAGTGTCTAGCGCACACTTATTATTAATAGTGACAGTGTAGGTGTGATATTACAGTGTCTAGCGCACACTTATTATTAATAGTGACAGTGTAGGTGTGATATTAGTGTCTAGCACACACTTATTATTAATAGTGACAGTGTAGGTGTGATATTACAGTGTCTAGCGCACACTTATTATTAATAGTGACAGTGTAGGTGTGATATTAGTGTCTAGCACACACTTATTATTAATAGTGACAGTGTAGGTGTGATATTAGTGTCTCGCGCACACTTATTATTAATAGTGACAGTGTAGGTGTGATATTACAGTGTCTAGCGCACACTTATTATTAATAGTGACAGTGTAGGTGTGATATTACAGTGTCTAGCGCACACTTATTATTAATAGTGACAGTGTAGGTGTGATATTACAGTGCTAGTGCACACTTATTATTAATAGTGACAGTGTAGGTGTGATATTACAGTGTCTAGCGCACACTTATTAATAGTGACATTGTAGGTGTGATATTACAGTGTCTAGCGCACACTTATTAATAGTGACAGTGTAGGTGTGATATTACAGTGTCTAGCGCACACTTATTAATAGTGACAGTGTAGGTGTGATATTACAGTGTCTAGCGCACACTTATTATTAATAGTGACAGTGTAGGTGTGATATTACAGTGTCTAGCGCACACTTATTATTAATAGTGACAGTGTAGGTGTGATATTACAGTGTCTAGCGCACACTTATTATTATTAGTGACAGTGTAGGTGTGATATTACAGTGTCTAGCGCACACTTATTATTAATATTGACAGTGTAGGTGTGATATTACAGTGTCTAGCGCACACTTATTATTAATAGTGACAGTGTAGGTGTGATATTACAGTGTCTAGCGCACACTTATTATTAATAGTGACAGTGTAGGTGTGATATTACAGTGTCTAGCGCACACTTATTATTAATAGTGATAGTGTAGGTGTGATATTAGTGTCTAGCGCACACTTATTATTAATAGTGACAGTGTAGGTGTGGTATTACAGTGTCTAGCGCACACTTATTAATAGTGACATTGTAGGTGTGATATTACAGTGTCTAGCGCACACTTATTAATAGTGACAGTGTAGGTGTGATATTACAGTGTCTAGCGCACACTTATTAATAGTGACAGTGTAGGTGTGATATTACAGTGTCTAGCGCACACTTATTATTAATAGTGACAGTGTAGGTGTGATATTACAGTGTCTAGCGCACACTTATTATTAATAGTGACAGTGTAGGTGTGATATTACAGTGTCTAGCGCACACTTATTATTATTAGTGACAGTGTAGGTGTGATATTACAGTGTCTAGCGCACACTTATTATTAATATTGACAGTGTAGGTGTGATATTACAGTGTCTAGCGCACACTTATTATTAATATTGACAGTGTAGGTGTGATATTACAGTGTCTAGCGCACACTTATTATTAATAGTGACAGTGTAGGTGTGATATTACAGTGTCTAGCGCACACTTATTATTAATAGTGATAGTGTAGGTGTGATATTAGTGTCTAGCGCACACTTATTATTAATAGTGACAGTGTAGGTGTGGTATTACAGTGTCTAGCGCACACTTATTATTAATAGTGACAGTGTAGGTGTGATATTACAGTGTCTAGTGCACACTTAATAGTGACAGTGTAGGTGTGATATTACAGTGTCTAGCGCACACTTATAATTAATATTGACAGTGTAGGTGTGATATTACAGTGTCTAGCGCACACTTATTATTAATAGTGACAGTGTAGGTGTGATATTACAGTGTCTAGCGCACACTTATTATTAATAGTGACAGTGTAGGTGTGATATTACAGTGTCTAGCGCACACTTATTATTAATAGTGACAGTGTAGGTGTGATATTACAGTGTCTAGTGCACACTTAATAGTGACAGTGTAGGTGTGATATTACAGTGTCTAGTGCACACTTAATAGTGACAGTGTAGGTGTGATATTACAGTGTCTAGTGCACACTTAATAGTGACAGTGTAGGTGTGATATTACAGTGTCTAGCGCACACTTATTATTAATAGTGACAGTGTAGGTGTGATATTACAGTGTCTAGCACACACTTATTATTAATAGTGACAGTGTAGGTGTGATATTACAGTGTCTAGTGCACACTTATTATTAGTAGTGACAGTGTAGGTGTGATATTACAGTGCTAGCGCACACTTATTATTAATAGTGACAGTGTAGGTGTGATATTAG
Organism: Bombina bombina; assembly: GCF_027579735.1. Lineage (NCBI taxonomy): Eukaryota > Metazoa > Chordata > Amphibia > Anura > Bombinatoridae > Bombina > Bombina bombina. Next base: position 1,933,367 of record NC_069499.1, read on the forward strand.
TGTCTAGCACACACTTATTATTACTAGTGACAGTGTAGGTGTGATATTACAGTGTCTAGCACACACCTATTATTAATAGTAACAGTGTAGGTGTGATATTACAGTGTCTAGCGCACACTTATTATTAATAGTGACAGTGTAGGTGTGATATTACAGTGTCTAGCGCACACTTATTATTAATAGTGACAGTGTAGGTGTGATATTACAGTGTCTAGCGCACACTTATTATTAATAGTAACAGTGTAGGTGTGATATTACAGTGTCTAGCGCACACTTATTATTAATAGTGACAGTGTAGGTGTGATATTACAGTGTCTAGCGCACACTTATTATTAATAGTGACAGTGTAGGTGTGATATTACAGTGTCTAGCGCACACTTATTATTAATAGTAACAGTGTAGGTGTGATATTACAGTGTCTAGCGCACACTTATTATTAATAGTGACAGTGTAGGTGTGATATTACAGTGTCTAGTGCACCCATATTATTAATAGTGACTGTAGGTGTGATATTACAGTGTCTATTGGACTCTTATTATTAATAGTGACAGTGTAGGTGTGATATTACAGTGCTAGCGCACACTTATTATTAATAGTGACAGTGTAGGTGTGATATTAGTGTCTAGCACACACTTATTATTACTAGTGACAGTGTAGGTGTGATATCACAGTGTCTAGCGCACACTTATTATTAATAGTGACAGTGTAAGTGTGATATTACAGTGTCTAGTGCACGCTTTATTATTAATAGTGACAGTGTAGGTGTGATATTACAGTGTCTAGTACACACTTATTTTTAATAGTGACAGTGTAGGTGTGATATTACAGTGTCTAGCGCACACTTATTATTAATAGTGACAGTGTAGGTGTGATATTACAGTGTCTAGCGCACACTTATTATTAATAGTGACAGTGTAGGTGTGATATTACAGTGTCTAGCGCACACTTATTATTAATAGTGACAGTGTAGGTGTGATATTACAGTGTCTAGCACACACTTATTATTAATAGTGACAGTGTAGGTGTGATATTACAGTGTCTAGCGCACACTTATTATTAATAGTGACAGTGTAGGTGTGATATTACAGTGTCTAGCGCACACTTATTATTAATAGTGACAGTGTAGGTGTGATATTACAGTGTCTAGCGCACACTTATTATTAATATTGACAGTGTAGGTGTGATATTACAGTGTCTAGCGCACACTTATTATTAATAGTAACAGTGTAGGTGTGATATTACAGTGTCTAGTGCACACTTATTATTAATAGTGACAGTGTAGGTGTGATATTACAGTGTCTAATGCACACTTATTAATAGTGACAGTGTAGGTTTGATATTACAGTGTCTAGTGCACACTTATTATTAATATTGACAGTGTAGGTGTGATATTTCAGTGTCTAGCGCACACTTATTATTAATAGTGACAGTGTAGGTGGGATATTACAGTGTCTAGCACACACTTATTATTAATAGTGACAGTGTGGTGTGAGTTGATACTATGAGTGTAAGCATGAGATGAGTGTGGTGTGAGTTGATACTATGAGTGTAAGCATGAGACGAGTGTGGTGTGAGTTGATACTATGAGTGTAAGCATGAGATGAGTGTGGTGTGAGTTGTTACTATGAGTTAAAGGACAAGATGTGTGGTGTGACTTTATACTATGAGTGTAAGCATGAGATGTGTGAGTTGTTACTATGAGTTCAAGCATGAGATGAGTGTGGTGTGAGTTGTTACTATGAGTGCAAGCATGGGATGAGTATGGTGTGAGTTATTACTATGAGTGTGGTGTGAGTTATTACTATGAGTGTGGTGTGAGTTATTACTATGAGTGTAAGCATGAGATGAGTGTGGTGTGAGTTGTTACTATGAGTGTGGTGTGAGTTGTTACTATGAGTGTGGTGTGAGTTGTTACTATGAGTGTGGTGTGAGTTGTTACTATGAGTGTAAGCATGAGATGAGTGTGGTATGAGTTGTTACTATGAGTCTAAGCATGATATGAGTGTGCTCAGGCAGCTAATAGCCGTGTGTGGTGTTTTCTAGGTCTGGGATCCCCCGCAGAGCACCTGGTGTTTGTTCATGATGATGCTGAGGATTCTGGGAATGACTTTCTCTCCAGTGATTGCACTGACAGCAGCACACCCTGGTTCTTGCGTGTTCAGGAGCTGGCACATGACAGTCTACTCGCTGCCACACGTGCACAGCTGGCAAAGACCACCAAGAGTGCCAGTCATGGTAAGTAATCAGTTTGTACTGTGATGCACTTGATGAGCTAGTAGTATAATATGTACTTTACAGTGTTACACATGATGTGCTAGTAGTATTAGTGTGTGTGTGTGTATAGATTAAATTTATATAAATACAGTGTGTGTATATAGATTACATACATATACAGTGTGTGTGTGTATAAATTAAATACATATAAATACAGTGTGTGTGTGTATAAATTAAATACATATAAATACAGTGTGTGTGTGTATAGATTATATACATACAGTATATAAATGCAGTGTGTGTGTGTATAGATTAAATACATATATAAATGCAGTGTGTGTATAGATTAAATACATATATAAATGCAGTGTGTGTGTATATAAATTAAATACATATATAAATGCAGTGTGTATAGATTAAATACATAAAAATACAGTGTGTGTGTGTATAGAGTAAATACATATAAATACAGTGTATGTGTGTATAGATTAAATATATAAAAATAGTGTTTTTGTGTATAGATTATATACATATATAAATGCAGTGTGTGTGTATAGATTAAATACATATAAATACAGTGTGTGTGTGTGTATAGATTAAATACATAAAAATACAATGTGGGTGTATGTGTATAGATTAAATACATATAAATACAGTGTGTGTATAGATTATATACAAATATAAATGCAGTGTGTGTGTATAGATTAAATACATATATAAATGCAGTGTGTGTGTGTGTGTGTGTATATAGATTAAATACATATATACATGCAGTGTGTGTATATAGATTAAATACATATATAAATGCAGTGTGTGTGTGTATAGATTATATACATATATAAATGCAGTGTGTGTATAGATTAAATACATATATAAATGCAGTGTGTCTATATAAATTAAATACATATATAAATGCAGTGTGTGTGTGTATAGATTAAATACATATATAAATGCAGTGTGTGTATAGATTAAATACTAATATAAATGCAGTGTGTGTATAGATTAAATACATATATAAATGCAGTGTGTGTGTATATAAATTAAATACATATATAAATGCAGTGAGTGTATAGATTAAATACATATAAATACAATGTGTGTGTATAAGTTAAATACATATATATATGCATTGTGTGTGTATATAGAATAAATACATATAAATACAGTGTGTGTGTGTGTGTAGATTAAATACATATAAATGCAGTGTGTGTATATAGATTAAATACATATAAATACAGTGTGTTTGTGTATAAATTAAATACATATAAATACTGTGTGTGTGTATAGATTATATACATATAGAAATGCAGTGTGTGTGTGTATAGATTAAATACATATATAAATGCAGTGTGTGTATAGATTAAATACATATATAAATGCAGTGTGTCTATATAAATTAAATACATATATAAATGCAGTGTGTGTATAGATTAAATACATATATTAATGCAGTGTGTGTAGATTAAATACATAAAAATACAGTGTGTGTGTATAGAGTAAATACATATAAATACAGTGTATGTGTGTATAGATTAAATACATAAAAATAGTGTTTTTGTGTATAGATTATATACATATATAAATGCAGTGTGTGTGTATAGATTAAATACATATATAAATGCAGTGTGTGTATAGATTAAATACATATAAATACAGTGTGTGTGTATAGATTAAATACATAAAAATACAGTGTGGGTGTATGTGTATAGATTAAATACATAAAAATACAGTGTGGGTGTATGTGTATAGATTAAATACATATAAATACAGTGTGTGTGTATAGATTATATACATATATAAATGCAGTGTGTGTATAGATTAAATACATATATAAATGCAGTGTGTGTGTATATATAGATTAAATACATATATAAATGCAGTGTGTGTGTATATATAGATTAAATACATATATACATGCAGTGTGTGTGTATATAGATTAAATACATATATAAATGCAGTGTGTGTATATAGATTAAATACATATATAAATGCAGTGTGTATAGATTAAATACATATATAAATGCAGTGTGTGTATAGATTAAATACATATATAAATGCAGTGTGTGTGTGTATATAAATTAAATACATATATAAATGCAGTGTGTGTATAGATTAAATACATATATAAATGCAGTGTGTGTAGATTAAATACATATAAATACAGTGTGTGTGTGTAGATTAAATACATATAAATACAATGTGTGTGTATAAGTTAAATACATATATATGCATTGTGTGTGTGTGTGTGTGTAGATTAAATACATATAAATGCAGTGTGTGTGTGTATATATAGATTAAATACATATATAAATGCAGTGTGTGTGTGTATAGATTAAATACATATATAAATGCAGTGTGTGTGTAGATTAAATACATATATAAATGCAGTGTGTGTATAGATTAAATACATATAAATACAATGTGTGTGTATAAATTAAATACATATATATATATATATATATATATATATATACAGTATATATGCATTGTGTATGTGTATTTAGAATAAATACATAAAAATGCAGTGTGTGTGTTGTATAGATTAAATACATAAAAATACAGTGTGTGTGTATAGATGTAATACATATAAATACAGTGTGTGTGTGTATAGATTAAATACATATATAAATGCAGTGTGTGTGTATATAGATTAAATATATGTATAAATGCAGTGTGTGTGTATAGATTAAATACATATATAAATGCAGTGTGTGTATAAATTAAATACATATATAAATGCAGTGTGTGTATAGATTAAATACATATATAAATGCAGTGTGTGTAGATTAAATACATATAAATACAGTGTGTGTGCATAGATTAAATACATATATAAATGCAGTGTTTGTAGATTAAATACATATAAATACAGTTTGTGTGCATAGATTAAATACATATAAATACAATGTGTGTGTGTATAAGTTAAATACATATATATATATGCATTGTGTGTGTATATAGAATAAATACATATATATACAGTGTGTGTGTGTAGATTAAATACATATATAAATGCAGTGTGCATATAGATTAAATACATATAAATACTGTGTGTGTGTATATGATAAATACATATAAATACAATGTGTGTGCATATAAATTAAATGCATAAATATATGCATTGTATGTATATAGAATAAATACAAATAAATGCAGTGTGTGTATAGATTAATTACATATAAATACAGTGTGTGTGTGTGTATATGATAAATACATATAAATACAATGTGTGTGTATAAATTAAATACATATATATATGCATTGTGTGTGTGTGTAGATTAAATACATATATAAATGCAGAGTGTGTATAGATTAAAGAGACTGTCTAGTCCATAATAAACTTTCATGATTCAGATAGAGCATTTAATTTTAAACAATTTTCAAATGTACTTTTCTTTTTAAAGACACAATGAGTCCACGGATCATCATCCTTACCTCCATGGAGTCTAAATTTAGTTCTTAAAGTTCTTCAAGGGGCTCCGTTTGAGCCTATGCATTCCTTAGATATTAAGTTGTTATCTTGGAAAGTTTTATCTCTTGTTGCTATTTCTTCAGCTTGAAGAGTGTCTGAGCTATCGGCGTTGCAATACAATTCACCTTACCTTATTTTCCATTCATATAAGGTAGTTTTACGTACTAAACTAGGGTTTCTTCCTAAGGTTGTTTCAGACAGGAACATTAATCAGGAGATTATTGTTCCTTCCTTGTGTCCTAATCCTCCTTCTTAGAAGGAACAACTTCTGCACAATTTGGACGTAGTCCGTGCTTTAAAATTTTACTTACAAGCGACTAAGGACTTTCGTCAGTCTTCTTCTCTGTTTGTAATTTTCTCTGGAAAATGTAAGGGTCAGAAAGCTACGGCTACCTCTTTCTTTTTGGCTGAAGAGTATCATCCGTTTTGCATATGAGACTGCTGGACAGCAGCCTCCTGAAAGAGTTACGGCTCATTCCACTAGGGCTGTTGCTTCCTCATGGGCATTAAAAAATTAAGCTTCTGTAGAACAGATTTGCAAGGCTGCAACTTGGTCTTCTCTTCACACTTTTTGTAAATATTATAAACTTGATACTTTTGCTTCGGCTGAGGCTGCTTTTGGGAGAAAGGTTCTTCGAGCAGTGGTGCCTTCCGTTTATGCTCTGTCTTGTCCCTCCCTTATCATCCGTGTACGCTTGGGTATTGTATCCGATAAGTAAGGATGATGATCCGTGGACTCATCCTGTCTTTAAAAAGAAAAGAAAATATATGCTTACCTGATAAATTTGTTTCTTTTTAGACATGATGAGTCCACGGCCTGTCCTGTTCTTTTAGACAGGTTGTTTTTTTATTATAAACTTCAGACACCTCTGCACCTTGGCTTTTCCTTTCTCTTCCTAACTTCGGTCGAATGACTGGAGTGGGAGGGAAGGGAGGAGCTATTTAACAGCTCTGCTGTTGTGCTCTTTGCCTCCTGCTGACCAGGAGGAGATATCACATAAGTAAGGATGAAATCCGTGGACTCATCATATCTTAAAAGAAACAAATTTATCAGGTAAGCATACATTTTCTTTTATCACCAATTTTGCTTTGTTCTCTAGGTATTCTCAGTTGAAAGCTAAACCTAGGAGGTTCATATGCAAATCTCTAAGCCCTTGAAGGCTGCCTCTTCTCTCAGGGCATTTTGACAGTTTTTCACCACTAGAGGGTGTTAGTTCATGTGTGTCATATAGATAAAACTGTGCTCACGCACGTGGAGTTCCAGTGAGCCAGCTCTTATTGGCTAAAATGGGTGTCTGTCAAAAGAACTGAAATAAGGGGGCAGTTTGCAGAGGCTTAGATACAAGATAATCACAGAGGTAAAACGTGTATTTATATAATTGTGTTGGTTATGCAAAACTAGGGAATAGGTAATAAAGGGATTATCTTTTTCTTTTTTTAAACAATAAAAATTCTGGTGTAGACTGTCCCTTTAATTACATATAAATACAGTGTGTGTGTATAGATTTTATACACATGAATACAGTGTGTGTGTGTGTATATATTAAATACTGTGTGTGTAGATTAAATACATATACAGTGTGTGTGTATAGATTAAATACATATAAATACAGTGTGTGTGTATAGCTTGTATACATATGAATACAGTGTGTGTATAGATTATATACATATAAATACAGTGTGTGTATATATATATATATATAAAACATATAAATACAATGTGTTTTTATAGATTAAATACATATAAATAGTGTGTGTGTATGTGTGTGTATATAGATTATATACAGTGTGTGTATAGATTAAATACATATAAATACAGTGTGTGTGTATAGATTATATACATATAAATACAGTGTGTGTATAGATTATATACATATAAATACAGTGTGTGTATAGATTATATACATATAAATACAGTGTGTGCGTATAGATTAAATACATATAAATACAGTGTGTGCATATAGATTATATACATATGAATACTGTGTGTGTATAGATTAAATACATATAAATAGTGTGTGTGTATAGATTATATACATATGAATACTGTGTGTGTTTGTGTGTATAGATTAAATACATATAAATACAGTGTGTGTATAGATTAAATACATATAAATACAGTGTGTGTGTGTGTATAGATTAAATACATATAAATACAGTGTGTGTGTGTATAGATTAAATACATATAAATACAGTGTGTGTGTGTATAGATTAAATACATATACATACATTGTGTGTGTGCATAGATTAAATACATATAATTACAGTGTAACCCTCCACCCTGCATGAAGCTGCTCGCCTGGCAGATGAGTATACGGATGCCCGCAAACTGGACACTGCTACCACTAAGCCCCCTGCCAGAGTGGAGTACAGACCCCCAGTCACCCCAAGTCTGTGTTGTGTGATTATTTTATTAGGTTTATAATGCTGTTTAGCATTTAAAGTCTTCATTTCAAAGCTTTAAAAATAATGTATTAGTTGTTACTTATGACAATTTTGAGAGGGGCCTGGAACCTATCTCCCTCACTTCCCATTGACTTACATTATAAACTGGGTTTCAATTTACAACGGTTTCGATTTACAACCATTCCTTCTGGAACCTAACCCCGGCGTAAACTGAGGGCTACCTGTAAAGTGTGTGTGTGTGGATTAAATACATATAAATACAGTGTGTGTGTGTATAGATTAAATACATATAAATACTGTGTGTATAGATTAAATACATATAAATACTGTGTGTGTATGGATTAAATACAAATAAATACAGTGTGTGTATAGATTAAATACATATACAGTGTGTGTATAGATTATATACACACACACTGTATTTATATGTATTTAATCTATACACACACTGTATTTATATGTATATAGATTAAATACATATAAATACAGTGTGTGTATATATAATACATATAAATACAGTGTGTGTACAGATTAAATACATATAGTGTGTGTGTGTATAGATTATATACATATGAATACAGTGTGTGTGTGTGTATAGATTATATACATATAAATACAGTGTGTGTGTATATAATACATATAAATACAGTGTGTGTGTATATAATACATATAAATACAGTGTGTGTGTGTATATAATACATATAAATACATATAAATAGTATGTGTATAGATTATATACATATGAATACTGTGTGTGTGTGTATAGATTAAATACATATAAATATAGTGTGTGTGTATAGATTAAATACATATAAATATAGTGTGTGTGTAGATTAAATACATATAAATACAGCGCGTGCGTGTGTATAGATTGAATACATATAAATACTGTACAGTGTGTGTGTGTGTATAGATTGAATACATATAAATACAGTGTGTGTGTGTAGATTAAATACATATAAATACAGTGTGTGTGTGTGTAGATTAAAAACATAAATACAGTGTGTGTATAGATTAAATACATATAAATACAGTGTTTGTGTGTATAGATTAAATACATATAAATACAGTGTGTGTGTGTATTGTGACAGACCCCTCTGTCAGTACTGGAAGGGTTAACTTTGTTCAGCTTTGAGAAACTATTTTCTAAAGACAGGTTTCCTGGCAGCAGCTATTGTTTACTGTAATTAAGTTCAGTGATAAGCGTTCACATTGTTTAATCATCTCCAGAGTTCAGACAAGTGTGAAAAAGGACTCCATTGTTTTCTTGTGTTTAATTGCTTATCTGGTTAAGTAATGTAATTCTATTGTATCCTGTAAAAGGGCGTCTTCCCTCTATCTAATCTCTTCCAACTCCCCATCTGGTCTCCTAGGGGAGTTCTGCATAAATACTGGGCATATTGCCCTCAATAAAGACATTCTTCTGTTTTACCCTCAAGATGGAGCTTGGTCTCATGTTTGGGGGGATTTAGCTGAGTTTGTGTGTTGCTGATCCCATATTCAGGACATCTTTCCCCTGGTATTAACCCTTGATATCCGGTTTATACCATAACAACTGGTGGCAAGCGACGGGATGATCCTCATCGCCCAGAAGAGCAACTACACATCCAGACCTAATGGGAGTACCGTATGAAAGGCTGAAAAGAGCTACCCTTAAAGACCTGCTAGAACAACGGGGCCGACAAGCTTGTAACCTCAGGAAGAGGGAGATTATTACAATACTGACCGAGATGGACGGAGTACCAGGGCCCGAAGGAACCAATGGGCCCAGCATATCAGACAGAACCCCCGAAGAAGCAAGCTTTGACCGGGTGGTTAAAATAAGACTGGCACATTATGGCCCCAACCCGACTGCTGAAATTATCGACCGGGTCATAGCAGCTGTGGAGGCCAACCTACTTCGCCAAAGCGGCGCTGCAGCAGCCCAAGTCACAGCAACCCCAGTGGAAAAAAGAAAAGTACATTTTGCAGCTTTTAAAAACTTCCTGGAAACAGAAGGAGAGATTGATTGGGTAGCTTGCGGATTTTGAGAGGCAATGTGCCCTACACAAGGTACCCGCAGAGGACTGGGTCACGATATTATCCAGAAAATTATCCGGCCGGGCCAGCGAGGCTTTTCGGGCCATTCCGGATGAGGAAGTCGGGATTATAATGTTGTAAAAGAGGCGCTGCTCTCCAGGTATGCGATTACACCGGAGGCATACAGGAGGCGGTTCAGAGACACTGTTAAACTAGCTGGAGATTCCTACCTTGAGTGGGCATGTAAGGTGCACCGCACAGCAGCTCACTGGATGGCGGGGTGCCAAGCCGTATCTGGGGAAGAGGTGCTGCAGCTATTCCTGTTGGAACATTGCTTTGACAAGTTATCCGCAGGAGTTAGAGAGTGGGTTCGGGACCGTAAACCCTCCACCCTGCATGAAGCTGCTCGCCTGGCAGATGAGTATACGGATGCCCGCAAACTGGACACTGCTACCACTAAGCCCCCTGCCAGAGTGGAGTACAGACCCCCAGTCACCCCAGCAGCTACCAGTTACCAACCCCCAGCGCACCGCTCTACCACACGGCCTCCAGTCATGAACCATCCTCAGACAGCCCGGTTCAACTCACGGGACTACTCACAGCCTATTCAGTGCTTTGGATGTAAGCAACTAGGGCACAAAAGACTAGAGTGTCCCCTAAACACAGCGAACCAAGCACAGTCCTGGAGAAGACCCGCCGACGGAAACCCATGTAACCCCCAGCCTGTGGCCCTGTTGCCCGGGTACATTTGAATTGGGGAGTGGGCGCTAGACATGTGAATGTGGGGGTCATGAAGGATTTACCTGCTGATGATCTCCTTGGAAATAACTTGGCCCCCCTTGTTTCTGCTTATGCTCCCATGGGTCCCACCGATGTTAACCCTGTGACTACAAGTGCCCAGATCCGTACAGCAGAGACTGACCCACCTGCTGCTAAGCCCCAGGACTCTGAGCTCATTAAATCTCTATCCGCTATTGATACGTGGAAGTCCCGTTACAATGCACTGATGAAGGAGAAGAGTCAAGTAGAGGATGAAATGGTCACGTTAAACAATCACGTAACAGTGCTAGCGGGAGAGAAGAGGAGCGCAGAGGAAAAAGCGCATTTAGAACGTGAATCTCTGCTAGACAAGCTGCACCGACAGACTGCAGAAAACACCAGCTTGAGAGTGGAACATGAAACATTAAAGACAAACTTAGCGACACTGGAGAAAAAGCTGACGCTGGCTCATAGTGAGGTGCAGCAACTCAAGGGCACCCTATGTCAGTATGAAGGGCTTTTGGATACCTATAAAGAGCAGGTACAGAAAACTCGTAAAGAAGCCGATGAGATTTTGAAGGACTATTTAGCCCTGGTCTAGGCACTGAAGAAGTTGAATCCTTATTTATACGGACAGGAATTCTCTCTCATAACGGGAATGCAGATGGATTGTCCCGGCAAACTGACATGCCTACCTCCCCAAGTTGACGCGCCAAAGGGTCAAGCCGGGTCTGCCAGAGTGTCCCACCAGGAGGGAGCCGTGTGACAGACCCCTCTGTCAGTACTGGAAGGGTTAACTTTGTTCAGCTTTAAGAAACTATTTTCTAAAGACAGGTTTCCTAGCAGCAGCTATTGTTTACTGTAATTAAGTTAAGTGATAAGCGTTCACATTGTTTAATCATCTCCAGAGTTCAGACTGCCAGGTGTGAAAAAGGACTCCATTGTTTTCTTGTGTTTAAATTGTTTATCTGGTTAAGTAATGTAATTCTATTGTATCCTGTAAAAGGGTGTCTTCCCTCTGTCTAATCTCTTCCAACACCCATCTGGTCTCCTAGGGGAGTTCTGCATAAGTACTGGGCATATAGCCCTCAATAAAGACATTCTTCTTTTTTACCCTCAAGATGGAGCTTGGTCTCATGTTTGGGGGGAATTAGCTGAGTTTGTGTGTTGCTGATCCCATATTAAGGACATCTTTCCCCTGGTATTAACCCTTGATATCCGGGTTATACCATAACATGTATATATTATATACATATAAATACAGTGTGTTTGTGTGTATAGATTATATACATATAAATACAGTGTGTGTGTATATAATACATATAAATACAGTGTGTGTGTATAGATTAAATACATATAAATAGTGTGTGTGTATAGATTATATACATATGAATACTGTGTGTGTATAGATTAAATACACATAAATACATTGTGTGTGTATATAATACATATAAATACAGTGTGTGTGTATATAATACATATAAATACAGTGTGTGTGTATAGATTAAATACATATAGTGTGTGTGTATAGATTATATACATATGAATACTGTGTGTGTTTGTGTGTATAGATTAAATACATATGAATACAGTGTGTGTGTGTGTATAGATTATATACATATAAATACAGTGTGTGTGTGTGTATAGATAATATACATATAAATACAGTGTGTGTATAGATTAAAACATATAAATACAGTGTGTGTGTGTGTATAGATTATATACATATAAATACAGTGTGTGTGTGTGTGTGTATAGATAATATACATATAAATACAGTGTGTGTATAGATAATATACATATAAATACAGTGTGTGTATAGATAATATACATATAAATACAGTGTGTGTATAGATAATATACATATAAATACAGTGTGTGTATAGATAATATACATATAAATACAGTGTGTGTATAGATAATATACATATAAATACAGTGTGTGTGTGTGTATAGATAATATACATATAAATACAGTGTGTGTGTGTGTATAGATAATATACATATAAATACAGTGTGTGTATAGATTATATACATATAAATACAGTGTGTGTGTGTGTGTGTATAGATAATATACATATAAATACAGTGTGTGTATAGATTATATACATAAAAATATTAAAATATATAACAGTGTGTGTCTTCAAAGTTTCAAAATGAATCTCCAAATGATTAACTCCTATCTTCACACTTCAGAATGGGCTAATCTGTGAAAAAGAATATACAGTGAATAACTCGTGAAGTCTTAAAAAATATCCTTAAAAATAATGGATGTGAAGTTCCAAAAATATGCCAAAAATAGTATATATATAAAAATAATGAGATATAGAACCTGTAATTTAAACAAAAAAGAACAGTAATATAATAACATTCATAGTAACAATAAGTGAATGAAAATAAGCTCACCAGTATGGCGTTTCGGTCCTTAACAGACCTTTTTCAAGACTAGTTTTTTGTAAATACATATACAGTGTGTGTGTATAGTTTATATACATATAAATACAGTGTGTGAGTGTGTATAGATTAAATACATATAAATACAGTGTGTGAGTGTGTATAGTTTATATACATATAAATACAGTGTGTGAGTGTGTATAGTTTATATACATATAAATACAGTGTGTGAGTGTGTATAGATTATATACATATAAATACAGTGTGTGAGTGTGTATAGATTATATACATATAAATACAGTGTGTGAGTGTGTATAGTTTATATACATATAAATACAGTGTGTGAGTGTGTATAGATTATATACATATAAATACAGTGTGTGAGTGTGTATAGATTATATACATATAAATACAGTGTGTGAGTGTGTATAGTTTATATACATATAAATACAGTGTGTGAGTGTGTATAGATAATATACATATAAATACAGTGTGTGAGTGTATATAGTTTATATACATATAAATACAGTGTGTGAGTGTATATAGATTAAATACATATAAATACAGTGTGTGAGTGTGTATAGATTAAATACATATAAATACAGTGTGTGAGTGTGTATAGATTAAATACATATAAATACAGTGTGTGAGTGTGTATAGATTAAATACATATAAATACAGTGTGTGAGTGTGTATAGATTAAATACATATAAATACAGTATGTGTATATAGATTAAATACATATCAAATACAGTGTGTGTGTATATTTACTACTATCATCTGATGTATTTCAGTGGATGGCGGCCTTGGCACATGCACTGAGGCAGCAGCAAGATCACCATCTGAAAAACGCCTTCCATGCTCATTCCAGGGCTGCGATCGTTCGTTTGTGTGGCCAACACATCTGAAGTATCATCTAAAAACCCACAGGTGGGACTTAATTTTGTGCACTGCATATTAGCACAAGAGTCTGTATGTGCTGATAACACGGCGCAAGAGTCTGTATGTGCTGATCACACAGGGTACACTAGTCTGATGTACGTGCTGATAACACTGGGCGCATTAGTCTGTATGTGCTGATAACACTGGGCGCAAGAGTCTGTATGTGCTGATAACACAGGGCGCAGGAGTCTGTATGTGCTGATAACACAGGGTGCAGGAGTCTGTATGTGCTGATAACACAGGGCGCAGGAATCTGTATGTGCTGATAACACAGGGCGCAGGAGTCTGTATGTGCTGATAACACAGGGTGCAGGAGTCTGTATGTGCTGATAACACTGGGCGCAAGAGTCTGATGTACGTGCTGATAACACTGGGCGCAAGAGTCTGTGCTGATAACACAGGGCGCAGGAGTCTGTATGTGCTGATAACACAGGGCGCAGAAGTCTGTATGTGCTGATAACACAGGGCGCAGGAGTCTGTATGTGCTGATAACACAGGGTGCAGGAGTCTGTATGTGCTGATAACACAGGGCGCAAGAGTCTGTATGTGCTGATCACACAGGGTACACTAGTCTGATGTACGTGCTGATAACACTGGGCGCATTAGTCTGTATGTGCTGATAACACTGGGCGCAAGAGTCTGTATGTGCTGATAACACAGGGCGCAGGAGTCTGTATGTGCTGATAACACAGGGTGCAGGAGTCTGTATGTGCTGATAACACTGGGCGCAAGAGTCTGATGTACGTGCTGATAACACTGGGCGCAAGAGTCTGTGCTGATAACACAGGGCGCAGGAGTCTGTATGTGCTGATAACACAGGGCGCAGAAGTCTGTATGTGCTGATAACACAGGGCGCAGGAGTCTGTATGTGCTGATAACACAGGGTGCAGGAGTCTGTATGTGCTGATAACACAGGGCGCAGGAGTCTGTATGTGCTGATAACACAGGGTGCAGGAGTCTGTGCTGATAACACTGGGCGCAAGAGTCTGATGTACGTGCTGATAACACTGGGCGCAAGAGTCTGTATGTGCTGATAACACAGGGTGCAGGAGTCTGTATGTGCTGATAACAGAGGGCGCAGGAGTCTGTATGTGCCAATAACACAGGGCGCAGGAGTCTGTATGTGCTGATAACAGAGGGCGCAGGAGTCTGTATGTGCTGATAACAGAGGGCGCATGAGTCTGTACGTGCTGATAACACAGGGCACAGGAGTCTGTGCTGATAACACAGGGTGCAGGAGTCTGTATGTGCTGA
The DNA here is from genome assembly GCF_027579735.1 of Bombina bombina. NCBI lineage: Eukaryota > Metazoa > Chordata > Amphibia > Anura > Bombinatoridae > Bombina > Bombina bombina. Next base: position 1,948,827 of record NC_069499.1, read on the forward strand.
TAACAGAGGGCGCAGGAGTCTGTATGTGCTGATAACACAGGGCACAGGAGTCTGTATGTGCTGATAACACAGGGCACAGGAGTCTGTATGTGCTGATAACACAGGGCGCAGGAGTCTGTATGTGCTGATAACACAGGGCGCAGGAGTCTGTATGTGCTGATAACACAGGGTGCAGGAGTTTGTATGTGCTGATAACACAGGGCACAGGAGTCTATGTGCTGATAACACAGGGCGCAGGAGTCTGTATGTGCTGATAACACTGGGCACAAGAGTCTGTATGTGCTGATAACACAGGGTGCAGGAGTCTGATGTACGTGCTGATAACACAGGGCGCAGGAGTCTGTATGTGCTGATAACACTGGGCACAGGAGTCTGTACGTGCTGATAACACAGGGTGCAGGAGTCTGTATGTGCTGATAACACAGGGTGCAGGAGTCTGTATGTGCTGATAACACTGGGCACAAGAGTCTGTATGTGCTGATAACACAGGGTGCAGGAGTCTGATGTACGTGCTGATAACACAGGGTGCAGGAGTCTGATGTACGTGCTGATAACACAGGGCACATGAGTCTGTATGTGCTGATAACACGGAGCAGGAGTCTGTATGTGCTGATAACACAGGGTGCAGGAGTCTGTATATGCCGATAACAGAGGGCGCAGGAGTCTGTATGTGCTGATAACAGAGGGCGCAGGAGTCTGTATGTGCTGATAACAGAGGGCGCAGGAGTCTGTATGTGCTGATAACACAGGGCACAGGAGTCTCTATGTGCTGATAACAGAGGGCGCAGGAGTCTGTATGTGCTGATAACACAGGGTGCAGGAGTCTGTATGTGCTGATAACACAGGGAGCAGGAGTCTATGTGCTGATAACACAGGGCGCAAGAGACTGTGCTGTGCTGATAACACAGGGCGCAGGAGTCTGTATGTGCTGATAACACAGGGTGCAGGAGTCTGTATGTGCTGATAACAGAGGGCGCAGGAGTCTGTATGTGCTGATAACACTGGGCACAAGTCTGTGCTGATAACAGAGGGCGCAGGAGTCTGTATGTGCTGATAACACGGTGCAGAAGTCTGTATGTGCTGATAACACGGTGCAGAAGTCTGTATGTGCTGATAACACGGTGCAGAAGTCTGTATGTGCTAATAACACAGGGCGCAGGACTCTGTATGTGCTAATAACACAGGGCGTAGGAGTCTGTATGTGCTAATAACACAGGGCGCAGGAGTCTGTATGTGCTGATAACACTGGGCGCAAGAGACTGTGCTGTGCTGATAACACAGGGCGCAGGAGTCTGTATGTGCTGATAACACAGGGCGCAGGAGTCTGTATGTACTGATAACACAGGGCGTAGGAGTCTGTATGTGCTAATAACACAGGGCGCAGGAGTCTGTATGTGCTGATAACACAGGGCGCAGGAGACTGTATGTGCTGATAACACAGGGCGCAGGAGTCTGTATGTGCTGATAACACAGGGAGCAGGAGTATGTATGTGCTGATAACACAGGGCGCAAGAGACTGTGCTGTGCTGATAACACAGGGCGCAGGAGTCTATGTGCTGATAACACAGGGCGCAGGAGTCTGTATGTGCTGATAACACAGGGTGCAGGAGTCTGATGTACGTGCTGATAGCACAGGGAGCAGGAGTCTATGTGCTGATAACACAGGGAGCAGGAGTCTATGTGCTGATAACAGAGGGCGCAGGAGTCTGTATGTGCTGATAACAGGGCGCAGGAGTCTGTATGTGCTGATAACAGAGGGCGCAGGAGTCTGTATGTGCTGATAACAGAGGGCGCAGGAGTCTGTATGTGCTGATAACACAGGACACAGGAGTCTCTATGTGCTGATAACAGAGGGCGCAGGAGTCTGTATGTGCTGATAACACAGGGCGCAGGAATCTGTATGTGCTGATAACAGGGCGCAGGAGTCTGTATGTGCTGATAACACAGGGTGCAGGAGTCTGTATGTGCTGATAACAGAGGGCGCAGGAGTCTGTATGTGCTGATAACACTGGGCACAAGTCTGTGCTGATAACAGAGGGCGCAGGAGTCTGTATGTGCTGATAACACGGTGCAGAAGTCTGTATGTGCTAATAACACAGGGCACAGGACTCTGTATGTGCTAATAACACAGGGCGTAGGAGTCTGTATGTGCTAATAACACAGGGCGCAGGAGTCTGTATGTGCTGATAACACTGGGCGCAAGAGACTGTGCTGTGCTGATAACACAGGGCGCAGGAGTCTATGTGCTGATAACACAGGGCGCAGGAGTCTGTATGTACTGATAACACAGGGCGCAGGAGTCTGTATGTACTGATAACACAGGGCGTAGGAGTCTGTATGTGCTAATAACACAGGGCGCAGGAGTCTGTATGTGCTGATAACACAGGGCGCAGGAGACTGTATGTGCTGATAACACAGGGCGCAGGAGTCTGTATGTGCTGATAACACAGGGAGCAGGAGTCTGTATGTGCTGATAACACAGGGCGCAGGAGTCTGTATGTGCTGATAACACAGGGAGCAGGAGTCTGTATGTGCTGATAACACAGGGAGCAGGAGTCTATGTGCTGATAACACAGGGCGCAAGAGACTGTGCTGTGCTGATAACACAGGGCGCAGGAGTCTGTATGTGCTGATAACACAGGGCGCAGGAGTCTGTATGTGCTGATAACACAGGGCGCAGGAGTCTGTATGTGCTGATAACACAGGGTGCAGGAGTCTGATGTACGTGCTGATAGCACAGGGAGCAGGAGTCTATGTGCTGATAACAGAGGGCGTAGGAGTCTGTATGTGCTAATAACACAGGGCGCAGGAGTCTGTATGTGCTGATAACACTGGGCGCAAGAGACTGTGCTGTGCTGATAACACAGGGTGCAGGTGTCTGTATGTGCTGATAACACAGGGAGCCGGGAGTCTGTATGTGCTGATAACACAGGGAGCCGGTAGTCTGTACGTGCTGATAACACAGGGCGCAGGAGTTTGTATGTGCTGATAACACAGGGCGTAGGAGTCTGTATGTGCTGATAACACAGGGCGTAGGAGTCTGTATGTGCTGATAACACAGGGCGTAGGAGTCTGTATGTGCTGATAACACAGGGCGTAGGAGTCTGTATGTGCTGATAACACAGGGTGCAGGAGTCTGTATGTGCTGATAACACAGGGTGCAGGAGTCTGTATGTGCTGATAACACAGGGTGCAGGAGTCTGTATGTGCTGATAACACAGGGTGCAGGAGTCTGTACGTGCTGATAACACAGGGCGCAGGAGTCTGTACGTGCTGATAACACAGGGCGCAGGAGTCTGTACGTGCTGATAACACAGGGAGCAGGAGTCTGTACGTGCTGATAACACAGGGCGCAGGAGTCTGTATGTGCTGATAACACAGGGCGCAGGAGTCTGTACGTGCTGATAACACAGGGCGCAGGAGTCTGTACGTGCTGATAACACAGGGAGCAGGAGTCTGTACGTGCTGATAACACAGGGAGCAGGAGTCTGTATGTGCTGATAACACAGGGAGCAGGAGTCTGTACGTGCTGATAACACAGGGCGCAGGAGTTTGTATGTGCTGATAACACAGGGAGCAGGAGTCTGTATGTGCTGATAACACAGGGCACAGGAGTCTGTATGTGCTGATAACACAGGGCGCAGGAGTCTGTATGTGCTGATAACACAGGGAGCAGGAGTCTGTATGTGCTGATAACACAGGGAGCAGGAGTTTGTATGTGCTGATAACACAGGGAGCAGGAGTCTGTATGTGCTGATAACACAGGGAGCAGGAGTCTGTACGTGCTGATAACACAGGGCGCAGGAGTCTGTACGTGCTGATAACACAGGGCGCAGGAGTCTGTACGTGCTGATAACACAGGGAGCAGGAGTCTGTACGTGCTGATAACACAGGGAGCAGGAGTCTGTATGTGCTGATAACACAGGGAGCAGGAGTCTGTATGTGCTGATAACACAGGGCGCAGGAGACTGTATGTGCTGATAACACAGGGCGCAGGAGTCTGTATGTGCTGATAACACAGGGAGCAGGAGTCTGTATGTGCTGATAACACTGGGCGCATGAGTCTGTATGTGCTGATAACACAGGGATCAGGAGTCTGTATGTGCTGATAACACAGGGAGCAGGAGTCTGTATGTGCTGATAACACAGGGCGCAGGAGTCTGTATGTGCTGATAACACAGGGCGCAGGAGTCTGATGTACGTGCTGATAACACAGGGCGCAGGAGTCTGTATGTGCTGATAACACAGGGCGCAGGAGTCTGATGTACGTGCTGATAACACAGGGTGCAGGAGTCTGATGTACGTGCTGATAACACAGGGTGCAGGAGTCTGATGTACGTGCTGATAACACAGGGTGCAGGAGTCTGATGTACGTGCTGATAACACAGGGAGCAGGAGTCTGATGTACGTGCTGATAACACAGGGAGCAGGAGTCTGATGTACGTGCTGATAACACAGTGCAGGAATCTGATGTACGTGCTGATAACACAGTGCAGGAGGCTGATGCACGTGCTGATAACAGAGTGCAGGAGGCTGATGTACATGCTGATAACACAGGGTGCAGGAGGATGATGTACGTTCTGATAACACAGGGTTCAGGAGTCTGTTGTACGTGCTGATAAAACAGGGTGCAGGAGGCTGATGTACGTGCTGACAAAACAGTGCAGGAGTCTGATGTACGTGCTGATAACACAGGGTGCAGGAGTCTGATGTACGTGCTTATAACACAGGGTGCAGGAGTCTGATGTACGTGCTGATAACACAGGGTGCAGCAGTCTGATGTACGTGCTGATAACACAGTGCAGGAGTCTGATGTACGTGCTGATAACACAGGGTGCAGGAGTCTGATGTACGTGCTGATAACACAGGGCGCAGAAGTCTGATGTACCTGCTGATAACACAGGGTGCAGGAGTCTGATGTACGTGATGATAACACAGGGCGTAGGAGTCTGATGTACGTGCTGATAACACTGGGTGCAGGAGTCTGATGTACGTGCTGATAACACAGTGCATGAGTCTGATGTACGTGCTGATAACACAGGGCGCAGGAGTCTGATGTACGTGCTGATAACACTGGGTGCAGGAGTCTGATGTACGTGCTGATAACACAGGGTGCAGCAGTCTGATGTACATGCTGATAACACAGGGTGCAGAAGTCTGATGTACGTGCTGATAACACAGGGTACAGGAGTCTGATGTACGTGCTGATAACACAGGGTGCAGGAGTCTGATGTACGTGCTGATAACACAGTGCATGAGTCTGATGTACGTGCTGATAACACAGGGCGCAGGAGTCTGATGTACGTGCTGATAACACTGGGTGCAGGAGTCTGATGTACGTGCTGATAACACTGGGTGCAGGAGTCTGATGTACGTGCTGATAACACTGGGTGCAGGAGTCTGATGTACGTGCTGATAACACAGTGCATGAGTCTGATGTACGTGCTGATAACACTGGGTGCAGGAGTCTGATGTACGTGCTGATAACACAGTGCATGAGTCTGATGTACGTGCTCATAACACTGGGTGCAGGAGTCTGATGTACGTGCTGATAACACAGGGCGCAGGAGTCTGATGTACGTGCTGATAACACAGTGCAGGAGTCTGATGTACGTGCTGATAACACAGTGCAGGAGGCTAATGTACGTGCTGATAACACAGTGCAGGAGTATGATGTACGTGCTGATAACACAGTGCAGGAGTCTGATGTACGTGCTGATAAAACAGTGCAGGAGGCTGATGCACGTGCTGATAACACAGGGAGCAGGAGTCTATGTGCTGATAACACAGGGCGCAGGAGTCTGTATGTGCTGATAACACAGGGAGCAGGAGTCTGTATGTGCTGATAACAGAGGGCGCAGGAGTCTGTATGTGCTGATAACACAGGGCACAGGAGTCTGTATGTGCTGATAACACAGGGCGCAGGAGTCTGTATGTGCTGATAACACAGGGAGCCGGGAGTCTGTATGTGCTGATAACACAGGGCGCAGGAGTCTGTATGTGCCGATAACACAGGGCGCAGGAGTTTGTATGTGCTGATAACACAGGGAGCAGGAGTCTGTATGTGCTGATAACACAGGGAGCCGGGAGTCTGTATGTGCTGATAACACAGGGCGCAGGAGTTTGTATGTGCTGATAACACAGGGCGCAGGAGTCTGTATGTGCTGATAACACAGGGAGCAGGAGTCTGTATGTGCTGATAACACAGGGCGCAGGAGTCTGTATGTGCTGATAACACAGGGCGCAGGAGTCTGTATGTGCTGATAACACAGGGAGCGGGAGTCTGTATGTGCTGATAACACAGGGCGCAGGAGTCTGTGCTGATAACAGAGGGCGCAGGAGTCTGTACGTGCTGATAACACAGGGCGCAGGAGTCTGTATGTGCTGATAACACAGGGCGCAGGAGTCTGTATGTGCTGATAACACAGGGCGCAGGAGTCTGTATGTGCTGATAACACAGGGCGCAGGAGTTTGTATGTGCTAATAACACAGGGAGCAGGAGTCTGTACGTGCTGATAACACAGGGAGAAGGAGTCTGATGTACGTGATGATAACACTGGGCGCAGGAGTCTGCTGTACGTGCTGATAACACAGGGTGCAGGAGTCTGATGTATGTGCTGATAACACAGTGCAGGAGGCTGATGTACGTGCTGATAACACAGTGCAGGAGGCTGATGTACGTGCTGATAACACAGTGCAGGAGGCTGATGTACGTGCTGATCACACAGTGCAGGAGTCTGATGTACGTGCTGATAACACAGTGCAGGAGTCTGATGTACGTGCTGATAACACAGTGCAGGAGTCTGATGTACGTGCTGATAACACAGTGCAGGAGTCTGATGTACGTGCTGATAACACAGGGCGCAGGAGTCTGATGTACGTGCTGATAACACAGGGCGCAGGAGTCTGATGTACGTGCTGATAACACAGGGCGCAGGAGTCTGTATGTGCTGATAACACAGGGAGCAGGAGTCTGTATGTGCTGATAACACAGGGCGCAGGAGTCTGTATGTGCTGATAACACAGGGCACAGGAGTCTGTACGTGCTGATAACACAGGGCGCAGGAGTCTGTACGTGCTGATAACACAGGTTGCAGGAGTCTGTACGTGCTGATAACACAGGGCGCAGGAGTCTGTACGTGCTGATAACACAGGGTGCAGGAGTCTGTATGTGCTGATAGCACAGGGAGCAGGAGTCTGTATGTGCTGATAACACAGGGAGCAGGAGTCTGTATGTGCTGATAACACAGGGTGCAGGAGTCTGTACGTGCTGATAACACAGGGTGCAGGAGTCTGTATGTGCTGATAACACAGGGAGCAGGAGTCTGTACGTGCTGATAACACAGGGCGCAGGAGTCTGATGTACGTGCTGATAACACAGGGTGCAGGAGTCTGATGTACGTGCTGATAACACAGGGTGCAGGAGTCTGATGTACGTGCTGATAACACAGGGCAGGAATCTGATGCACGTGCTGATAACACAGGGTTCAGGAGTCTGTTGTACATGCTGATAACACAGGGTGCAGGAGGCTGATGTACGTGCTGATAAAACAGTGCAGGAGGCTAATGTACGTGCTGACAAAACAGTGCAGGAGTCTGCTGTACGTGCTGATAACACAGGGTGCAGGAGCCTGCTGTACGTGCTGATAACACAGGGTGCAGGAGCCTGCTGTACTTTCTGATAACACAGGGTGCAGGAGTCTGCTGTACGTGCTGATAACACAGGGTGCAGGAGTCTGATGTACGTGCTGATAACACAGTGCAGGAGGCTGATGTACGTGCTGATAAAACAGTGCAGAAGGCTGATGTACGTGCTGATAACACAGTGCAGGAGTCTGATGTACGTGCTGATAACATAGTGCAGGAGTCTGATGTACATGCTGATAACACAGGGTGCAGGAGGCTGATGTGCGTGCTGATAACACAGGGCGCAGGAGTCTGATGTACGTGCTGATAAAACAGGGCGCAGGAGTCTGATGTACGTGCTGATAACACAGGGCACAGAAGTCTGATGTAAGTGCCGATAACACAGTGCAGGAGTCTGATGTACATGCTGATAACACAGGGTGCAGGAGGCTGATGTTCAGTTGAGACCTTATCTTCTACACTAGCCCTGACTCTTATCCATCTCTTCAGTCTCTGTAACCGCTGTCACGTCTGTATGAGGCCTTCTCTTCTACACTAGCTCTGACTCTTATCCATCTCTCCAGCCTATGTAACCGCTGTCACATGTCTGTTTGAGACCTTCTCTTCTACACTAGCTCTGATTCTTATCCATCTCTCCAGCCTATGTAACCGCTGTCACGTCTGTTTGAGACCTTCTCTTCTACACTAGCCCTGACTCTTATCCATCTCTTCAGTCTCTGTAACTGCTGTCACATGTCTGTTTGAGACCTTCTCTTCTACACTAGCCCTGACTCTTATCCATCTCTCCAGCCTATGTAACCGCTGTCACACATCTGTTTGAGACCTTCTCTTCTACACTAGCCCTGACTCTTATCCATCTCTTCAGTCTCTGTAACTGCTGTCACGTCTGTTTGAGACCTTCTCTTCTACACTAGCCCTGACTCTTATCCATCTCTCCAGCCTATGTAACCGCTGTCACACATCTGTTTGAGACCTTCTCTTCTACACTAGCCCTGACTCTTATCCATCTCTTCAGCTTATGTAACCTCTGTCAGATGTCTGTTTGAGACCTTCTCTTCTACACTAGCCCCGACTCTTATCCATCTCATCAGTCTCTGCAACCGCTGTCACGTCTGTTTGAGACCTTCTCTTCTACACTAGCCCTGACTCTTATCCATCTCTCCAGCCTATGTAACCGCTGTCACATGTCTGTCTGAGGCCTTCTCTTCTATACTAGCTCTAACTCTTATCCATCTCTCCAGCCTATGTAACCGCTGTCACACGTCTGTTTGAAACCTTCTCTTCTACACTAGCCCCAACTCTTATCCATCTCTTTAGTCTCTGCAACCGCTGTGACGTCTGTTTGAGACCTTCTCTTTTACACTAGCCCTGACTCTTATCCATCTCTTCAGTCTCTGCAACCGCTGTCACATGTCTGTTTGAGACCTTCTCTTCTACACTAGCCCTGACTCTTATCCATCTCTTCAGTCTCTGCAACCGCTGTCACATGTCTGTTTGAGACCTTCTCTTTTACACTAGCCCTGATTTTTAGCCATCTCTTCAGTCTCTGTAACCGCTGTCACGTCTGTTTGAGACCTTCTCTTCTACACTAGCCCTGATTTTTAGCCATCTCTTCAGCCTCTGTAACCGCTGTCACATGTCTGTTTGAGTCCTTCTCTTCTACACTAGCCCCGACTCTTATCCATCTCTTCAGTCTCTGAAACCGCTGTCACGTCTGTTTGAGACCGTCTCTTCTACACTAGCCCTGACTCTTATCCATCTCTCCAGCCTATGTAACCGCTGTCACATGTCTGTCTGAGGCCTTCTCTTCTACACTAGTCCCGACTCTTATCCATTTCTTCAGCCTATTTAACCGCTGTCACACGTCTGTCTGAGGCCTTCTCTTCTACACTAGTCCCGACTCTTATCCATTTCTTCAGCCTATGTAACCGCTGTCACACATCTGTTTGAGACCTTCTCTTCTACACTAGCTCTGACTCTTATCCATCTCTTCAGTCTCTGCAACCGCTGTCACATGTCTGTTTGAGACCTTCTCTTCTACACTAGCCCTGACTCTTATCCATCTCTTCAGTCTCTGTAACCGCTGTCACATGTCTGTTTGAGAACTTCTCTTCTACACTAGCCCCGACTCTTATCCATCTCTTCAGTCTCTGTAACCGCTGTCACACATCTGTTTGAGACCTTCTCTTTTACACTAGCTCTGACTCTTATCCATCTCTTCAGTCTCTGTAACCGCTGTCACACGTCTGTTTGAGACCTTCTCTTCTACACTAGCCCTGACTCTTATCCATCTCTTCAGTCTCTGGAACCGCTGTCACACGTCTGTTTGAGACCTTCTCTTTTACACTAGCTCTGACTCTTATCCATCTCTCCAGCCTATGTAACTGCTGTCACACGTCTGTTTGAGACCTTCTCTTCTACACTAGCCCTGACTCTTATCCATCTCTTCAGTCTCTGTAACTGCTGTCACACGTCTGTTTGAGGCCTTCTCTTCTATACTAGCCCTGACTCTTATCCATCTCTCCAGCCTATGTAACCGCTGTCACATGTCTGTTTGAGACCTTCTCTTCTACACTAGCCCTGACTCTTATCCATCTCTTCAGTCTCTGTAACCGCTGTCACATGTCTGTTTGAGACCTTCTCTTCTACACTAGCCCTGATTTTTAGCCATCTCTTCAGCCTCTGTAACCGCTTTCACATGTCTGTTTGAGACCTTCTCTTCTACACTAGCCCTGGTTTTTAGCCATCTCTTCAGCCTCTGTAACCGCTTTCACATGTCTGTTTGAGACCTTCTCTTCTACACTAGCCCTGATTTTTAGCCATCTCTTCAGCCTCTGTAACCGCTTTCACATGTCTGTTTGAGACCTTCTCTTCTACACTAGCCCTGACTCTTATCCATCTCTTCAGCCTCTGTAACCGCTTTCACATGTCTGTTTGAGACCTTCTCTTCTACACTAGCCCTGATTTTTAGCCATCTCTTCAGCCTCTGTAACCGCTGTCACATGTCTGTTTGAGACCTTCTCTTCTACACTAGCCCTGACTCTTATCCATCTCTTCAGTCTCTGTAACCGCTGTCACATGTCTGTTTGAGACCTTCTCTTCTACACTAGCCCTGATTTTTAGCCATCTCTTCAGCCTCTGTAACCGCTTTCACATGTCTGTTTGAGACCTTCTCTTCTACACTAGCCCTGATTTTTAGCCATCTCTTCAGCCTCTGTAACCGCTGTCACATGTCTGTTTGAGACCTTCTCTTCTACACTAGCCCTGACTCTTATCCATCTCTTCAGCTTATGTAACCTCTGTCAGACGTCTGTTTGAGACCTTCTCTTCTACACTAGCCCCGACTCTTATCCATCTCTTCAGTCTCTGAAACCGCTGTCACGTCTGTTTGAGACCGTCTCTTCTACACTAGCCCTGACTCTTATCCATCTCTCCAGCCTATGTAACCGCTGTCTGATGCCTTCTCTTCTACACTAGCCCCGACTCTTATCCATCTCTTCAGTCTCTGTAACTGCTGTCACACATCTGTTTGAGACCTTCTCTTCTACACTAGCTCTGACTCTTATCCATCTCTTCAGTCTCTGCAACCGCTGTCACGTCTGTTTGAGAACTTCTCTTCTACACTAGCCCTGACTCTTATCCATCTCTTCAGTCTCTGTAACTGCTGTCACATGTCTGTTTGAGACCTTTTCTTCTACACTAGCCCCGACTCTTATCCATCTCTTCAGTCTCTGTAACCGCTGTCACACATCTGTTTGAGACCTTCTCTTTTACACTAGCCCTGACTCTTATCCATCTCTTCAGTCTCTGTAACCGCTGTCACACGTCTGTTTGAGACCTTCTCTTTTACACTAGCTCTGACTCTTATCCATCTCTCCAGCCTATGTAACTGCTGTCACACGTCTGTTTGAGACCTTCTCTTCTACACTAGCCCTGACTCTTATCCATCTCTTCAGTCTCTGTAACCGTGTTCACATGTCTGTTTGAGACCTTCTCTTCTACACTAGCCCTGACTCTTATCCATCTCTTCAGTTTCTGTAACTGCTGTCACACGTCTGTTTGAAGCCTTCTCTTCTATACTAGCTCTGACTCTTATCCATCTCTCCAGCCTATGTAACCGCTGTCACATGTCTGTTTGAGACCTTCTCTTCTACACTAGCCCTGACTCTTATCCATCTCTTCAGCCTATGTAACCGCTGTCACATGTCTGTTTGAGACCTTCTCTTCTACACTAGCTCTGACTCTTATCCATCACTCCAGCCTATGTAACCGCTGTCACACGTCTGAGATTTTCTCTTTTACACTAGCCCTGACTCTTATCCATCTCTTCAGCCTCTGTAACCGCTTTCACATGTCTGTTTGAGACCTTCTCTTTTACACTAGCCCTGACTCTTATCCATCTCTTCAGTCTCTGTAACCGCTGTCACATGTCTGTTTGAGACCTTCTCTTCTACACTAGCCCTGATTTTTAGCCATCTCTTCAGCCTCTGTAACCGCTTTCACATGTCTGTTTGATACCTTCTCTTCTACACTAGCCCTGATTTTTAGCCATCTCTTCAGCCTCTTTAACCGCTGTCACATGTCTGTTTGAGACCTTCTCTTCTACACTAGCCCTGACTCTTATCCATCTCTTCAGCTTATGTAACCTCTGTCAGACGTCTGTTTGAGACCTTCTCTTCTACACTAGCCCCGACTCTTATCCATCTCTTCAGTCTCTGAAACCGCTGTCACGTCTGTTTGAGACCGTCTCTTCTACACTAGCCCTGACTCTTATCCATCTCTCCAGCCTATGTAACCGCTGTCTGATGCCTTCTCTTCTACACTAGCCCCGACTCTTATCCATCTCTTCAGTCTCTGTAACTGCTGTCACACATCTGTTTGAGACCTTCTCTTCTACACTAGCTCTGACTCTTATCCATCTCTTCAGTCTCTGCAACCGCTGTCACGTCTGTTTGAGAACTTCTCTTCTACACTAGCCCTGACTCTTATCCATCTCTTCAGTCTCTGTAACTGCTGTCACATGTCTGTTTGAGACCTTTTCTTCTACACTAGCCCCGACTCTTATCCATCTCTTCAGTCTCTGTAATGTAACCGCTGTCACACATCTGTTTGAGACCTTCTCTTTTACACTAGCCCTGACTCTTATCCATCTCTTCAGTCTCTGTAACCGCTGTCACACGTCTGTTTGAGACCTTCTCTTTTACACTAGCTCTGACTCTTATCCATCTCTCCAGCCTATGTAACTGCTGTCACACGTCTGTTTGAGACCTTCTCTTCTACACTAGCCCTGACTCTTATCCATCTCTTCAGTCTCTGTAACCGTGTTCACATGTCTGTTTGAGACCTTCTCTTCTACACTAGCCCTGACTCTTATCCATCTCTTCAGTTTCTGTAACTGCTGTCACACGTCTGTTTGAAGCCTTCTCTTCTATACTAGCTCTGACTCTTATCCATCTCTCCAGCCTATGTAACCGCTGTCACATGTCTGTTTGAGACCTTCTCTTCTACACTAGCCCTGACTCTTATCCATCTCTTCAGCCTATGTAACCGCTGTCACATGTCTGTTTGAGACCTTCTCTTCTACACTAGCTCTGACTCTTATCCATCACTCCAGCCTATGTAACCGCTGTCACACGTCTGAGATTTTCTCTTTTACACTAGCCCTGACTCTTATCCATCTCTTCAGCCTCTGTAACCGCTTTCACATGTCTGTTTGAGACCTTCTCTTTTACACTAGCCCTGACTCTTATCCATCTCTTCAGTCTCTGTAACCGCTGTCACATGTCTGTTTGAGACCTTCTCTTCTACACTAGCCCTGATTTTTAGCCATCTCTTCAGCCTCTGTAACCGCTTTCACATGTCTGTTTGATACCTTCTCTTCTACACTAGCCCTGATTTTTAGCCATCTCTTCAGCCTCTTTAACCGCTGTCACATGTCTGTTTGAGACCTTCTCTTCTACACTAGCCCTGACTCTTATCCATCTCTTCAGCTTATGTAACCTCTGTCAGACGTCTGTTTGAGACCTTCTCTTCTACACTAGCCCCGACTCTTATCCATATCTTCAGTCTCTGAAACCGCTGTCACGTCTGTTTGAGACCGTCTCTTCTACACTAGCCCTGACTCTTATCCATCTCTCCAGCCTATGTAACCGCTGTCACATGTCTGTCTGATGCCTTCTCTTCTACACTAGCCCCGACTCTTATCCATCTCTTCAGTCTCTGTAACTGCTGTCACGTCTGTTTGAGAACTTCTCTTCTACACTAGCCCTGACTCTTATCCATCTCTTCAGTCTCTGCAACCGCTGTCACGTCTGTTTGAGAACTTCTCTTCTACACTAGCCCTGACTCTTATCCATCTCTTCAGTCTCTGTAACCGCTGTCACACATCTGTTTGAGACCTTCTCTTTTACACTAGCCCTGACTCTTATCCATCTCTTCAGTCTCTGTAACCGTGTTCACATGTCTGTTTGAGACCTTCTCTTCTACACTAGCCCTGACTCTTCTCCATCTCTCCAGCCTATGTAACCGCTTTCACATGTCTGTCTGAGGCCTTCTCTTCTACACTAGTCCCGACTCTTATCCATCTCTTCAGCCTATGTAACCGCTGTCACATGTCTGTCTGAGGCCTTCTCTTCTACACTAGCTCTAACTCTTATCCATCTCTCCAGTCTCTGTAACCGCTGTCACACGTCTGTTTGAGGCCTTCTCTTTTACACTAGCCCTAACTCTTATCCATCACTCCAGCCTATGTAACCGCTGTCACATGTCTGTTTGAGACCTTCTCTTCTACACTAGCTCTGACTCTTATCCATCTCTTCAGTCTCTGTAACCGTGTTCACATGTCTGTTTGAGACCTTCTCTTCTACACTAGCCCTGACTCTTATCCATCTCTTCAGTCTCTGTAACTGCTGTCACACGTCTGTTTGAAGCCTTCTCTTCTATACTAGCCCTCTTCTATACTACACTACACTAGCTCTGACTCTTATCCATCACTCCAGCCTATGTAACCGCTGTCACATGTCTGTTTGAGACCTTCTCTTCTACACTAGCCCTGACTCTTATCCATCTCTTCAGTCTCTGTAACTGCTGTCACACGTCTGTTTGAAGCCTTCTCTTCTATACTAGCCCTCTTCTATACTACACTACACTAGCTCTGACTCTTATCCATCACTCCAGCCTATGTAACCGCTGTCACATGTCTGTTTGAGACCTTCTCTTCTACACTAGCCCTGACTCTTATCCATCTCTTCAGTCTCTGTAACTGTTGTCACATGTCTGTTTGAGACCTTCTCTTCTACACTAGCCCTGACTCTTCTCCATCTCTCCAGCCTATGTAACCGCTTTCACATGTCTGTCTGAGGCCTTCTCTTCTACACTAGTCCCGACTCTTATCCATCTCTTCAGCCTATGTAACCGCTGTCACATGTCTGTCTGAGGCCTTCTCTTCTACACTAGCTCTAACTCTTATCCATCTCTCCAGTCTCTGTAACCGCTGTCACACGTCTGTTTGAGGCCTTCTCTTTTACACTAGCCCTGACTCTTATCCATCACTCCAGCCTATGTAACCGCTGTCACATGTCTGTTTGAGACCTTCTCTTCTACACTAGCTCTGACTCTTATCCATCTCTTCAGTCTCTGCAACCGCTGTCACACGTCTGTTTGAGAGCTTCTCTTCTACACTAGCCCTGACTCTTATCCATCTCTTCAGTCTCTGTAACTATTGTCACACTTCTGTTTGAAGCCTTCTCTTCTACACTAGCCCTGACTCTTATCCATCACTCCAGCCTATGTAACCGCTGTCACATGTCTGTTTGAGACCTTCTCTTCTACACTAGCCCTGACTCTTATCCATCTCTTCAGTCTCTGTAACCGCTGTCACACGTCTGTTTGAAGCCTTCTCTTCTACACTAGCCTTGACTCTTATCCATCTCTTCAGTCTCTGTAACGTCTGTCACACGTCTGTTTGAGACCTTCTCTTCTACACTAGCCCCGACTCTTATCCATCTCTTCAGTCTCTGCAACCGCTGTCACGTCTGTTTGAGACCTTCTCTTCTACACTAACCCTGAATCTTATCCATCTCTCCAGCCTATGTAACCGCTGTCACATGTCTGTCTGAGGCCTTCTCTTCTACACTAGTCCCGACTCTTATCCATCTCTACAGCCTATGTAACCGCTGTCACACGTCTGTTTGAGGCCTTCTCTTTTACACTAGCCCTGACTCTTATCCATCTCTCCAGTCTCTGTAACCGCTGTCACACGTCTGTTTGAGACCTTCTCTTTTACGCTAGCCCTGACTCTTATCCATCTCTTCAGCCTATGTAACTGCTGTGACACGTCTGTTTGAGGCATTCTCTTCTACACTAGCCCCGACTCTTATCCATCTCTTAAGCCTATGTAACCGCTGTCGCACATCTGTTTGAGACCTCTTCTACACTAGCCCCGACTCTTAGCCATCTCTTCAGTCTCTCTAACCGCTGTCACACGTCTGAGACTTTTTCTTTTACACTAGCCCTGACTCTTATCCATCTCTCCAGCCTATGTAACCGCTGTCACATGTCTGTTTGAGACCTTTTCTTTTACACTAGCCCTGACTCTTATCCATCTCTTCAGCCTATGTAACTGCTGTCACACGTCTGTTTGAGACCTTCTCTTCTACACTAGCCCTGACTCTTATCCATCTCTTCAGTCTCTGTAACCGCTGTCACACGTCTGTTTGAGACCTTCTCTTTTACACTAGCCCCAACTCTTATCCATCTCTCCAGCCTATGTAACCGCTGTCGCACGTCTGTTTTGAGACCTGCTCTTCTACACTAGCCCTGACTCTTATCCATCTCTTCAGTCTCTGTAACTGCTGTCACACGTCTGAGACCTTCTCTTCCACACTAGCCCTGACTCTTATCCATCTCTTCAGTCTCTGTAACCGCTGTCACACGTCTGTTTGAGACCTTCTATTCTACACTAGCTCTGACTCTTATCCATCTCTTCAGCCTATGTAACCGCTGCCACGCGTCTGTTTGAGGCCTTTCCTTCTACACTAGCCCTGACTCTTATCAATCTCTTCAGCCTATGTAACCACTGTCACAAGTGTGTTTGAGACCTTCTCTTCTACACTAGCCCGGACTCTTATCCATCTCTCCAGCCTATGTAACTGCTGTCATATGTCTATCTGAGGCCTTCTCTTCTAGATTAGCCCTGACTCTTATCCATCTCTTTAGTCTATGTAACCGCTGTCACACGTCTGTTTGAGGCCTTTTCTTCTACACTATCTCTGACTCTTATCCATCTCTCAGCCTATGTAACTGCTGTCACATGTCTGTCTGAGGCCTTCTCTTCTACACTAGTCCCGACTCTTATCCATCTCTTCAGTCTCTCTAACCGCTGTCACACGTCTGTTTGAGGCCTTCTCTTCCACACTAGCCCGACTCTTATCCATCTCTTCAGTCTCTCTAACTGCTGTCACACGTCTGTTTGAGGCCTTCTCTTCTAGACTAGCCCCAACTCTTATCCATCTCTTCAGTCTCTCTAACCGCTGTCACACGTCTGTTTGAGGCCTTCTCTTCCACACTAGCCCGACTCTTATCCATCTCTTCAGTCTCTCTAACTGCTGTCACATGTCTGTCTGAGGCCTTCTCTTCTACACTAGCCCCGACTCTTATCCATTTCTTCAGCCTATGTAACCGCTGTCACATGTGGAATATATTCCAGCCTATCAGAAGGAGGTCAAGAACCCTCACATAGCTTTAGCCCCTCCCACCTCCTCTCCTTCTCCAATTTGTTCTTGGCCTCTGAGGAGAGAGGTTATAGATTTCAGAGGTGCTCTACTATAAAGAGTTTATTATTTTGTCATATTATTTGTGGGCTCAGACCAATACCCCTAGGCAAGAAGATTTGAGAAGACTCTGAGTGAAACAGGGATGAGATTACCTCTGTTATGTGCTTTCCATTACCCTAGTGGGTAATCTAACAGCCATAACTTCCCTCAGGCATCGCAGGGACTGTTCCCTAACCTCCCCCTGAGGGGTGACAGGTATATCTGCAGTATCCTGTGCAGTAGTGTTACTTGCACTGGATGGGCTCTCTACTGGATCAGCAACCTGTGCTGGTAAGACACAGTGAAGGGGAGGCTTCAGTTCAGGTTAGTGACTCATGCACTACACAACCCAGGAGCTATCCAATAGTACTCTTCTTCTTTCAGGTAGTACATAGCTGGGGGTCACAGCCTTACACCTGATGTGCTTTACCTATGCATTTAACATGGGAATTTGGGGGAATGAGGTACAGGATTGTTCTTATCTAGCATCTTTAGGACTCCATAGTAGCTCAGTTTACCATTTTTTACCTCCAAAAAAATAATTTTGCATTTTTCTACAAATGGGTATTGTCTCTTGAATTGTCTCTTGCAGTTGGGCACAGGGGCCTTAGGAGAGCTGTTTTTTTCCACAATTTTACATTTTGACAGTTATTTCAAAATATTGCTCATGTTATGGTCCTGCATATTGTTATGGGGATAAGCCCCACCCCTCTCCCTGGGCCTGCATATTGTTATGGGGATAAACCCCGCCCCTCTCCTTGGGCCTGAATATTGTTATGGGGATAAGCCCCGCCCCCTCTCCTTGCATCCTTTTCTGCTTCAGCTGCTGTGAATTTGATCTGATGGCTCTAAGGCATTTTGGTGTTTTATTCTGGCAAGTTTAACCCATTCAGTGCCCTGTAGGTAAGAGCTGCTAGGGGTACTGGGTGTAGAAGGTTTACTGTGCTACTTCAATTTCATTCTCTTAGCCCCCACCCTATTACTCTTGTAAGGTGTATCCGGTCCACGGATTCATCCATTACTTGTGGGATATTCTCCTTCCCAACAGGAAGCTGCAAGAGTATCACCCACAGCAGAGCTGTCTATATAGCTCCTCCCCTAACTGTCACTCCCAGTCATTCTCTCGCAGCTCTCGACAAGGGAAGTAGCTAGAGAGATGTGGTGCATTAATGTAGTTTATCTTCAATCAAAAGTTTATTATTTTCAAATGGTACCGGAGTTGTTTTTGATGATCTTAGCGGTTTGTAACTAAGATCCACTGCTGTTCTCACACATATCCAATGGACAAAAAAATTAGAGGGTTACCTTAAGAAATTTTTTATTCAACAAGGTTTCATTCTCCAGCCTCTTGCATGCATTGCCCCAGTCACTGCTGCTGCTGCTTTCTGGTTTGAGTCTCTAGAGGAGGCTCTACAGGTTGAAACCCCGTTGGAAGATATTATTGACAAGCTTAGGGCCCTTAAGCTAGCCAATTCATTTGTTTCTGACGCCGTTGTTCATTTAACCAAGCTAACGGCTAAAAATTCAGGTTTTGCTATTCAGTCGCGTAGGGCGCTATGGCTTAAATCCTGGTCAGCTGACGTGACTTCAACGTCTAAACTTCTCAACATTCCCTTCAAAGGACAGACCCTATTCAGGCCTGGACTGAAGGAGATCATTTCTGACATCAATGGAGGAAAAGGTCACTCCCTTCCTCAAGACAGGTCCAACAAATTATGGACCAAACAGTCTAGTTTTCGGCCCTTTCGAAACTTCAATAGTGGCACAGCTTCAACTTCCTCTAACACAAAGCAAGAGGGAACTTTTGCCCAGTCTAAGCCGGTCTGGAGACCTAACCAGACTTGGAACAAGGGGAAACAGGCCAAAAATCCTTCTGTTGCCTCTAAGACAGCATGAAGGAGCAGCCCCCGATCCGGAAACGGATCTAGTAGGGGGTAGACTCTCTCTCTTCGCCCAGGCTTGGGCAAGAGATGTCCAGGATCCCTGGGCATTGGAAATTGTGTCCAAGAGTTATCTTCTGGAATTCAAAACCTCTCCCCCAAAAGGGAGATTTCATCTCTCACATTTATCTGTAAACCAGATAAAGAGAGAGGCATTCTTACATTGTGTTCGAGACCTCCTAGTTATGGGAGTGATCCACCCAGTTCCAAAGGAGGAACAGGGGCAGGACTTCTATTCAAATCTGTTTGTGGTTCCTAAGAAAGAGGGAACATTCAGACCAATCTTAGATCTCAAGATCTTAAACAAATTTCTCAGAGTCCCATCCTTTACGATGGAGACTATTCGAACCATCCTTCCTATGATCCAGGAGGGTCAATATATGACTACCGTAGACTTAAAGGATGCTTATCTTCACATCCCGATACACAAAGATCATCATTGTTTTCTCAGGTTTGCCTTTCTAGACAGGCACTACCAGTTTGTGGCTCTTCCCTTCGGGTTGGCCACGGCACCTAGAATCTTTACGAAGGTTCTAGGGTCCCTCCTAGCGGTCCTAAGGCCGCGGGGTATAGTAGTAGCCCCTTACTTAGACGACATTCTAATACAGGCGGCGACTTTTCAAATCGCAAGGTCCCATATGGACATTGTTCTGGCATTTCTGAAGTCCCATGGATGGAAGGTGAACGAAGGAAAGAGTTCTCTATCACCTCTAACAAGAGTTTCTCCAACATTGGTGTGTCCGGTCCACGGCGTCATCCATTACTTGTGGGAAATGTTCTCCCCCACAGGGAAAGGCAAGGAGAGCACACAGCAAGAGCTGTCCATATAGCTCCCCCTCTGGCTCCGCCCCCCAGTCATTCTCCTTGCCGCTCTGAACAAGTAGCATCTACCACGGGGATGGCGAGGAGTTTGTGGTGTTAGTTGTAGTTTTTTATTCTTCTATCAAGAGTTTGTTATTTTAAAATAGTGCTGGCTTGTACTATTTACTCTATAACAGAAAAGTGATGAAGATTTCTGTTTAAGAGGGCTATGATTTTAGCACAAGTAACTAAAATCCATTACTGTTACCACGCAGGACTGTTGAAACAAGAGAACTTCAGTTGGGGGTAACAGTTTGCAGACTCATCTGCTTCAGGTATGACTAGTCTCCTTCTAACAACACAGGCTAATGCTAGATGACAGTCATTTTTCCCCTCAGGGGAAACGGTAAGCCATTTTTCTTTCACCTCAGCAAAAAAGATAACAGGCTTCCCCTTTTTGTTTTTTATGCTGGTAGACACTGTTAGGGGCTAAATCGATTGGTTTTTATTACAATATTATACCATTTGAAATATTTTATAAGCTCACATACACTTGGGAATGTTTTTTATTGATCTGGCTTGTTTTAGACACCTAAATCTAGTCAGGAAGGCCCCTTCACTCTAGTGTGCTGAGGGAGGAAGCCTCATTTTGGCACTTCAGCTGTGCAGTTGAATTTCAAGGCAGTGCATGCAGATTCATGTGAGAGGGTCCTGTGGTTCAGAAAGTGACTCCAAAAGGCTTTTTTCTGTGAATGGTGACCCCTAAGGAAGGTAAAAAGCTGCAGCAAGGCTGTAGCTGGGATTGTGGTGTGTAAAAACGGTTAAATCCAACAATTAGCTCCGGTTTGCTTGTTTTAAGAGCTATAGTCTCCATATTTGCTGTGCAATACTTTCTAAGCATTAAGACACTGGGGTCCAAATTTCAGAAAAATCGGATATTGCCTTCATAGTTTTTTGAACATTCAGAAATAAATGTGTCATTTTATTATTTAAAGAGACAGTAACGTTTTTGTTTAAAATCGTTTTTATTGCATTGTTTGCCTGCCTAAATCTGTTTAACATGTCTGTTCCATCAGATAACCTATGTTCTGTGTGTATAGAGACAAATGTGGTTCCCCCTTCGAGTGTTTGTGATAATTTCGCCATAGCGTCCAAACAAAATCAGGACAGCTCTGTTATTTTTCATAATGTTGCCCAAGATGATTTATCTAATGAAGGTAGTGGGAATAGCTCTACATCCTCTCCTTCTGTGTCTACACCAGCTTTGCCCGCGCAGTGCTTATTTCTATGCAACAATTATCAGCAGTAGTTGATAATTCTATAGCAAATCTTTTATCCAAACTGCCAGTTTTTCAGAGAAAGCGTGATTGTTCAGTTTTAAATACAGATAAAAAGGATGAACAATCAGACGCTGACGATGCCTTATCTATTTTACCCTCACATCAATCGGAATTGGCTGGGAGGGAAGGGCTGTCTGAGGGTGAAATTTCAGACTCAGGAAAAATTTCTCAACAGGCAGAACCTGATCTAGTGGCATTTAAGTTTAAGCTAGAACATCTCCACGCTTTGCTTAAGGAGGTATTAGCTACTCTGGATGACTGTGATTCCATGGTAGTACCAGAGAAGTTGTGCAAATTGGACAAATTTTTAGAGGTCCCAGTGCACGACGACGCTTTTCCAATACCTAAGAGGGTAGCAAACATAGTGGAAAAGGAGTGGGAGAAGCCAGGTGTACCCTTTGCCCCACCTCCTATATTCAAGAAAATGTTTCCCATAGTAGACCCTAGAAGGGACGCATGGCAAACGGTCCCGAAGGTTGAGGGAGCTGTTTCAACACTAGCGAAGCGCACAACTATTCCTATAGAGGACAGCTGCACTTTCAAAGATCCTATGGATAAAAAATTGGAAGGATTGCTTAAAAAGATTTTTGTTCAGCAAGGGTTCATCCTTCAACCAGCTACGTGTGTTATTACTGTCACTTCAGCTCCATCCTTTTGGTTCGAAGAACTAGAAAGGTCGCTCCAGAAAGAGACTTCCTATGAAGAAGTCATGGACAGAATTCACGCATTAAAGTTAGCTAATTCCTTTATATTGGATGCCGCCTTTCAAATAACGAAATTGGCGGCGAAAAAGCTATAGTAGCGCGGAGGGCGCTTTGGCTAAAATCCTGGTCGGCAGACGTGTCGTCCAAGACTAAGTTACTGAATATTCCTTTCAAGGGTAAGACCCTTTTTGGGCCGGAATTGAAGGAAATTATTTCAGACATCACTGGGGGTAAGGGCCATGCCCTCCCACAGGATAGGCCTTTTAAGGCTAAGAACAAGTCTAATTTTCGCAATTTCAGGAACGGACCGGCTAATAACTCCACTGCCGCTAGACAAGAAGGTAACGCGGCCCAGCCCAAACCCGCTTGGAAGCCCATGCAAGGCTGGAACAAGGGTAAACAAACCAAGAAACCTGCTGCTGCTACCAAGACAGCTTGAAGGGGTATCCCCCGATCCGGGACCGGATCTGGTAGGGGGCAGACTATCTCTCTTCGCTCAGGCTTGGGCAAGAGATGTTCTGGATCCCTGGGCACTAGAGATAGTTTCCAAGGGATACCTGTTAGAATTCAAGGGACTTCCTCCAAAGGGAAGGTTCCACCTGTCTCGCTTATCTTCAGACCAGATAAAGAAACAGGCATTCTTACATTGTGTAAGAGACCTATCAAAGATGGGAGTGATAAACCCAGTCCACTCCGGGGAACAAGGTCTAGGGTTTTACTCAAACCTGTTTGTGGTTCCCAAAAAAGAGGGAACTTTCAGGCCAATTCTGGATTTAAAGGGCAGGCTATTACGTTGGAGCTTATCGTTGCAAACCTTCAATTTCACCATTACTTACAGACCTGGGAAACAGAATGGCAACGCCGACGGGTTGTCCAGACAAACCGACCTCAGCCCCGCATAACCAGCGGTCTGGACAGCCTTAGTCTGCCCCGAAAAGGGGTCAGACCGTGTCTGCCAGAGTGTTCCACAGAAAGGGAGCAATGTTACAGAAGCATTAGTTATTCTGTTGTGAAGAGCTTATTTCCCAGCAGCAATGCCTGAACCAGCAAGCCAGCGCCTAAGAAGGGCTCCAAGAAAACTGTAACAAGTTTCATTTCATAAAGAGTTAACTCTTTTTTTTCAGCTTTTAGAAACTATTGTCTAATCACCTCTGGAGCCAGACTGCTAATTGATAAGATGAACTTGTAAACTTGTTATCTTAAGTACTGTAATCCTATTGTGGCCTGTCAAAGGACAGTGCTCTCTATCTAAATGTGTGATGGGGGATTTTGTGCTTCCCCCCCTCTCCCCCTGGGAGTGCCCTGTGTGCATGTAACCTTAATAAAAAGCAGGCTGGGCATCCCAGTCCTGAGTTCTTGTTTGACCCTCAATCGCAGCGTTGACTCGTTTTTGTGGGCAGAAGGGTATCCTAGCTGTACTGCAGCTAAGGGAGATTATTCTATATTTGCGAGACTCATATAGAATACTATGGAAAGCAGCTTCTCCCCTCTTTAGCAATAGGGATCCAGGCTACTAAGCGGTCCATCTCTCAGCGAGACTAAGGGTAACCGTAACAGGTATCCCCCGATCCGGGACCGGATCTGGTAGGGGGCAGACTATCTCTCTTCGCTCAGGCTTGGGCAAGAGATGTTCTGGATCCCTGGGCACTAGAGATAGTTTCCAAGGGATACCTGTTAGAATTCAAGGGACTTCCTCCAAAGGGAAGGTTCCACCTGTCTCGCTTATCTTCAGACCAGATAAAGAAACAGGCATTCTTACATTGTGTAAGAGACCTATCAAAGATGGGAGTGATAAACCCAGTCCACTCCGGGGAACAAGGTCTAGGGTTTTACTCAAACCTGTTTGTGGTTCCCAAAAAAGAGGGAACTTTCAGGCCAATTCTGGATTTAAAGATATTAAACAAGTTCCTCAGAGTTCCATCCTTCAAGATGGAAACCATTCGGACAATCTTACCAACAATCCAGCAGGGTCAATTTTTGACTACCGTGGATCTGAAGGATGCGTATCTGCATATCCCAATCCACAAATCTCATCATCAGTTCCTGAGGTTCGCCTTTCTGGACAAACATTACCAGTTTGTGGCTCTTCCATTCGGTTTAGCCATCGCTCCCAGAATCTTCACAAAGGTGCTAGAGTCCCTTCTAGCGGTCCTAAGACAGAGGGGCATCGCTGTAGCACCTTATCTAGACGACATCCTAATCCAAGCGTCGTCTCTTTCCAAAGCGAGGGCTCATACAGACATTGTGTTGGCTTTTCTCAGATCTCACTGGTGGAAAGTGAACATAGAAAAAAGTTCACTGTCACCGTCCACAAGGGTTCCTTTTCTGGGAACAATAATAGATTCTGTGGAAATGAAGATCTTTCTCACAGACGTCAGAAAGACAAAGCTTCTAAAAGCTTGTCGAGTTCTTCACTCTATTCCTCAACCCTCCATAGCTCAATGCATGGAAGTAATAGGACTAATGGTCGCAGCAATGGATGTGGTTCCTTTTGCTCGAATTCATCTAAGACCATTACAGCTGTGCATGCTCAATCAGTGGAATGGGGACTATACAGACTTGTCTCCCCAAATTCAAGTAGACCAGGTAACCAGGGACTCACTTCTCTGGTGGTTGACCCAGGATCACCTGTCTCAGGGAATGATTTTCCGCAGACCGGAGTGGGTCATCGTCACGACCGACGCCAGCCTCTTGGGGTGGGGCGCGGTCTGGGACTCTGGGACTCTCTGAAAGCTCAGGGCCTATGGTCGCGGGAGGAGTCGCTTCTCCCGATAAACATTTTGGAACTAAGAGCTATATTCAATGCGCTCCTGGCTTGGCCTCAGCTAGCGGAAGCCAGGTTCATAAGATTTCAGTCGGACAACATAACGACTGTTGCGTACATCAATCATCAGGGGGGAACAAAGAGTTCCCTAGCGATGAAGGAAGTAACCAAGATAATCCAATGGGCAGAGAATCACTCCTGCCATCTATCTGCTATTCACATCCCAGGAGTAGACAACTGGGAGGCGGACTATTTGAGTCGTCAGACTTTCCATCCGGGGGAGTGGGAACTCCATCCGGAGGTCTTTGCTCAGTTAACCCAATTATGGGGCATTCCAGACATGGATCTAATGGCGTCCCGTCAGAACTTCAAGATTCCTTGCTACGGGTCCAGATCCAGGGATCCCAAGGCGACTCTAGTGGATGCATTAGTGGCACCTTGGTCGTTCAACCTAGCATATGTGTTTTCACCGTTTCCTCTCCTCCCCAGGCTCATAGCCAGGATCAAACAGGAGAAGGCCTCAGTGATTCTGTTAGCTCCTGCGTGGCCACCCAGGACTTGGTATGCAGACCTGGTGAATATGTCATCGGCTCCACCATGGAAGCTACCTTTGAGACAGGACCTTCTAGTACAAGGTCCATTCGAACATCCCAATCTAGTTTCTCTGCAGCTAACTGCTTGGAAATTGAACGCTTGATTTTATCCAAGCGTGGGTTTTCAAATTCTGTGATTGATACTCTGGTCCAAGCCAGAAAACCTGTGACTAGAAGGATTTACCATAAAATATGGAAAAAATATATCTGTTGGTGTGAATCCAAAGGATTCTCCTGGAGTAAGACTAAAATTCCAAAGATTCTCTCCTTTCTCCAAGAAGGTTTGGATAAAGGATTGTCAGCTAGTTCTCCAAAAGGACAGATTTCTGCATTATCCGTCTTGTTGCACAAACGACTGGCAGCTTTGCCAGATGTACAAGCTTTTGTTCAGGCTTTGGTTAGAATCAAGCCTGTCTACAGACCCATGACTCCTCCTTGGAGTCTAAATTTAGTTATTTCAGTTCTTCAAGGGGTTCCGTTTGAACCTTTACATTCCATAGATATTAAGTTACTATCTTGGAAAGTTCTGTTTTTGGTTGCTATTTCTTCTGCTAGAAGAGTTTCTGAATTATCTGCTTTGCAGTGTGATCCACCCTATCTGGTGTTCCATTCAGATAAGGTTGTTTTGCGTACTAAGCCTGGTACCTTCCAAAAGTTGTTTCCAACGAGAACATCAACCAGGAAATAGTTGTTCCTTCTTTGTGTCCGAATCCAGTTTCAAAGAAGGAACGTTTATTACACAATTTAGATGTTGTTCGTGCTTTAAAGTTCTATTTAGAAGCAACAAAAGATTTTAGACAAACCTCATCCTTGTTTGTCGTTTACTCTGGTAAGAGGAGAGGTCAAAAAGCTACTGCTACCTCTCTCTCTTTCTGGCTGAAAAGCATTATCCGCTTGGCTTATGAGACTGCCGGACGGCAGCCTCCTGACCGTATCACAGCTCACTCTACTAGGGCTGTGGCTTCCACATGGGCCTATAAGAACGAGGCTTCTGTTGACCAGATATGTAAGGCAGCGACTTGGTCTTCTCTGCACACTTTTGCCAAATTCTACAAATTTGATATTTTTGCTTCTTCGGAGGCTGTTTTGGGGAGAAAGGTTTTCAAGCCGTGGTGCCTTCTGTTTAGGTAACCTGATTTGCTCCCTCCCTTCATCCGTGTCCTAAAGCTTTGGTATTGGTTCCCACAAGTAATGGATGACGCCGTGGACCGGACACACCAATGTTGGAGAAAACAGAATTTATGCTTACCTGATAAATTACTTTCTCCAACGGTGTGTCCAGTCCACGGCCCACCCTGGTTTTTTTTAATCAGGTTGAAAAAATTTTTCTTTATACACTACAGTCACCACGGCACCCTATAGTTTCTCCTTTTTCTCCTAACCGTTGGTCGAATGACTGGGGGGCGGAGCCAGAGGGGGAGCTATATGGACAGCTCTTGCTGTGTGCTCTCCTTGCCTTTCCCTGTGGGGGAGAACATTTCCCACAAGTAATGGATGACGCCGTGGACCGGACACACCGTTGGAGAAAGTAATTTATCAGGTAAGCATAAATTCTGTTTTCATTCCTAGGGACTCTGATAGATTCGGTAGAAATGAAGATTTACCTAACGAAGGCCAGATTGTCAAAACTTCTAGACTCTTGCCGTGTTCTTTATTCCACTTCTCGTCCTTCAGTGGCTCAGTGTATGGAAGTAATCGGTTTAATGGTAGCAGCAATGGACATAGTACCGTTTGCCCGCCTACATCTCAGACCGCTGCAACTTTGCATGCTCAGTTAGTGGAATGGGGATTACACAGATTTGTCCCCTCTACTAAATCTGAATCAAGAAACCAGGGATTCTCTTCTCTGGTGGCTGTCAGGTCCATCTGTCCAAAGGGATGAGCTTCCGCAGGCCAGATTGGACTATAGTAACGACAGATGCCAGCCTTCTGGGTTGGGGTGCAGTCTGGAACTCCCTGAAGGCTCAGGGCTCGTGGACTCAGGAGGAGGCACTCCTTCCGATAAACATTCTGGAACTAAGAGCGATTTTCAATGCTCTTCAGGCGTGGCCTCAGCTAGCTAGGGTCAGGTTCATCAGATTTCAGTCTGACAATATAACGAGTGTAGCCTACATCAACCATCAGGGGGGAACAAGGAGTTCCCTAGCAATGATGGAGGTTTCAAAGATAATTCTATGGGTAGAGGTTCACTCTTGCCATCTATCAGCTATCCATATCCCAGGTGTCGAGAACTGGGAGGCGGATTTTCTAAGTCGGCAGACTTTTCATCCGGGAGAATGGGAACTCCATCCGGAGGTATTTGCTCAGTTGATTCAACTTTGGGGCAAACCAGAACTGGATCTCATGGCGTCTTGCCAGAACGCCAAGCTTCCTTGTTACGGGACCAGGTCCAGGGACCCCAAGGCAACGCTGATAGATGCTCTAGCAGCGCCTTGGTCCTTCAACCTGGCTTATGTGTTTCCACCGTTTCCTCTGCTCCCTCGTCTGATTGCCAATATCAGGCAGGAGAGAGCTTTGGTGATTTTGATAGCACCTGCTTGGCCACGCAGGACTTGGTATGCAGGCCTGGTGGACATGTCATCCTGTCCACCATGGACCCTGCCGCTGAGGCAGAACCTTCAACTTCAGGGTCCTTTCAACCATCCAAACCTAATTTCTCTGCGTCTGACTGCTTGGAGATTGAATGCTTGATTTTATCAAAGCGTGGTTTCTCTGAATCGGTAATTGATACCTTAATTCAGACTCGAAAGCCGGTTACCAGGAAAATCTATCATAAGATATGGTGTAAATATCTTCATTGTTGCGAATCCAAGGGTTACTCATGGAGTAAGGTCAGGATTCCTAGAATATTATCTTTTCTACAAGAAGGATTGGAGAAGGGATTGTCGGCTAGTTCCTTAAAGGGACAGATTTCTGCTCTGTCTATTCTTTTGCACAAGCGTCTGGCTAATACTCCAGATGTTCAGGCGTTTTGTCAGGCTTTAGTTCGAATCAAGCCTGTGTTTAAACCTGTTGCTCCGCCATGGAGTCTAAATTTAGTTCTTCAAGTTCTTCAAGGGGTTTTTCCTTCAAGGGGTTTTTGGTATCTATCTCCTCGGCTCGATGAGTTTCGGAGTTATCGGCTTTACAATGTGATTCTCCTTATCTCATTTTCCATGCTGATAAGGTAGTGTTGCGTACCAAACCTGGGTTTCTTCCTAAGGTGGTATCTAATAAGAATATCAATCAGGAGATTGTTCCTTCACTATGTCCTAATCCTTCTTCAAAGAAGGAACGTCTATTACACAATCTTGATGTGGTCCGTGCTTTAAAATTCTAATTACAAGCCACTAAAGATTTTTGTCAAACATCTGCTTTGTTTGTTGTCTACTCTGGACAGAGGAGAGGCCAAAAGGCTTCGGCAACTTCTCTTTCTTTTTGGTTAAGAAGTATAATCTGTTTAGCTTATGAGACTGCTGGCCAGCAGCCTCCTGATAGAATTACAGCTCACTCTACTAGAGCGGTGGCTTCCACATGGGCTTTTAAAAATGAGGCTTCTGTTGAACAGATTTGTAAGTCGGCGACTTGGTCTTCGCTTCATACTTTTTCTAAGTTCTACAAATTTGATACTTTTGCTTCTTCGGAGGCTATTTTTGGGAGAAAGGTCTTACAGGCAGTGGTGCCTTCCGTTTAAGTTCCTGCCTTGTCCCTCCCTTCATCCGTGTCCTATAGCTTTGGTATTGGTATCCCACAAGTAATGGATGAATCCGTGGACTGGATACACCTTAAAAGAGAAAACAAAATTTATGCTTACCTGATAAATTTCTTTCTCTTGTGGTGTATCCAGTCCACGGCCCGCCCTGTCATTTTAAGGCAGGTGTTATTTATTTTTTAAACTACAGTCACCACTGCACCCTATAGTTTCTCCTTTTTCTTACGTGTCTTCAGTCGAATGACTGGTAGTGGCAGTTAGGGGAGGAGCTATATAGACAGCTCTACTGTGGATGATCCTCTTGCAGCTTCCTGTTGGGAAGGAGAATATCCCACAAGTAATGGATGAATCCGTGGACTGGATACACCACAAGAGAAATTAATTTATCAGGTAAGCATAAATTGTGTTTTTTGTATATGGGTGACAGTTCTCATTGCACCTCGTAACCCTGCTTTCTGTCTCTCTGCTCGGCTATATGTAACCTGGTGACGGAGGAGCTAAAGCTCTGTGAGGGTTACTGACCCCCTCCTGATAGGCTGGAATATATCTCACATCATTTATCTGTTGTTTTCAGAAATGAGCGTTTGTTCACCTGCCCTACCGAAGGCTGTGGGAAAAGCTTCTATGTGCTGCAAAGGCTGAAGGTTCATATGCGCACTCACAATGGAGAGAAGCCGTTTATGTGCCCAGAGTCTGGATGCGGAAAACAGTTTACTACGGCAGGAAACCTAAAAAACCACTTGAGGATACATACAGGTGAGTTGTGAGTGTGTGATGTACGGTATGTGAGTGTGTGATGTACGGTATGTGAGTGTGTGATGCACGGTATGTGAGTGTGTGATGCACGGTATGTGAGTGTGTGATGCACGGTATGTGAGTGTGTGATGCACGGTATGTGAGTGTGTGATGCACGGTATGTGAGTGTGTGATGCACGGTATGTGAGTGTGTGATGCACGGTATGTGAGTGTGTGATGCACGGTATGTGAGTTTGTGATGCACGGTATGTGAGTGTGTGATGCACGGTATGTGAGTGTGTGATGCACGGTATGTGAGTGTGTGATGCACGGTATGTGAGTGTGTGATGCACGGTATGTGAGTGTGTGATGCACGGTATGTGAGTGTGTGATGCACGGTGTGTGAGTGTGTGATGCACGGTGTGTGAGTGTGTGATGCACGGTGTGTGAGTGTGTGATGCACGGTGTGTGAGTGTGTGAGGGACGGTGTGTGAGTGTGTGAGGGGACGGTGTGTGAGTGTGTGAGGGGACGGTGTGTGAGTGTGTGATGCACGGTGTGTGAGTGTGTGAGGGACGGTGTGTGAGTGTGTGATGCACGGTGTGTGAGTGTGTGATGCACGGTGTGTGAGTGTGTGATGCACGGTGTGTGAGTGTGTGATGCACGGTGTGTGAGTGTGTGATGCACGGTGTGTGAGTGTGTGATGCACGGTGTGTGAGTGTGTGATGCACGGTGTGTGAGTGTGTGATGCACGGTGTGTGAGTGTGTGATGCACGGTGTGTGAGTGTGTGATGCCCGGTGTGTGAGTGTGTGATGCCCGGTGTGTGAGTGTGTGATGCCCGGTGTGTGAGTGTGTGATGCCCGGTAGTTATATGTACAATATGTGTGTGATGTACAGTAGTTATATATATATATACAATATGTATGTGTGTGATGTACAGTAGTTATATATACAGTATGTGAGTGATGTACAGTAGTTATATATACAGTATGTGAGTGTGTGATGTACAGTAGTTATATATACAGTATGTGTGTGATGTACAGTAGTTATATATACAGTATGTGAGTGTGTGATGTACAGTAGTTATATGTACAGTATGTGAGTGTGTGATGTACAGTAGTTATATATACAGTATGTGAGTGTGTGATGTACAGTAGTTATATATACAGTATGTGAGTGTGTGATGTACAGTAGTTATATATACAGTATGTGTGTGATGTACAGTAGTTATATATACAGTATGTGTGTGATGTACAGTAGTTATATATACAGTATGTGAGTGTGTGATGTACAGTAGTTATATATACAGTATGTGAGTGTGTGATGTACAGTAGTTATATATACAGTATGTATGTGTGTGATGTACAGTAGTTATATATACAGTATGTGAGTGTGTGATGTACAGTAGTTATATATACAGTATGTGTGTGTGTGATGTACAGTAGTTATATATACAGTATGTGAGTGTGTGATGTACAGTAGTTATATATACAGTATGTGAGTGTGTGATGTACAGTAGTTATATATACAGTATGTGAGTGTGTGATGTACAGTAGTTATATATACAGTATGTGAGTGTGTGATGTACAGTAGTTATATATACAGTATGTGAGTGTGTGATGTACAGTAGTTATATATACAGTATGTGAGTGTGTGATGTACAGTAGTTATATGTACAGTATGTGTGTGATGTACAGTAGTTATATATACAGTATGTGAGTGTGTGATGTACAGTAGTTATATATATACAGTATGTGTGTGATGTACAGTAGTTATATATACAGTATGTGAGTGTGTGATGTACAGTAGTTATATATACAGTATGTGTGTGATGTACAGTAGTTATATATACAGTATGTGTGTGTGTGATGTACAGTAGTTATATATACAGTATGTGTGTGATGTACAGTAGTTATATATACAGTATGTGTGTGATGTACAGTAGTTATATATACAGTATGTGTGTGATGTACAGTAGTTATATATACAGTATGTGTGTGTGTGTGATGTACAGTAGTTATATATACAGTATGTGAGTGTGTGATGTACAGTAGTTATATGTACAGTATGTGTGTGATGTACAGTAGTTATATATACAGTATGTGTGTGATGTACAGTAGTTATATATACAGTATGTGTGTGATGTACAGTAGTTATATATACAGTGTGTGATGTACAGTAGTTATATATACAGTATGTGTGTGATGTACAGTAGTTTATATATACAGTATGTGTGTGATGTACAGTAGTTATATATACAGTATGTGAGTGTGTGATGTACAGTAGTTATATATACAGTATGTGTGTGATGTACAGTAGTTATATATACAGTATGTGTGTGATGTACAGTAGTTATATATACAGTATGTGAGTGTGTGATGTACAGTAGTTATATATACAGTATGTGTGTGATGTACAGTAGTTATATATACAGTATGTGAGTGTGTGATGTACAGTAGTTATATATACAGTATGTGAGTGTGTGATGTACAGTAGTTATATATACAGTATGTGTGTGATGTACAGTAGTTATATATACAGTATGTGAGTGTGTGATGTACAGTAGTTATATATACAGTATGTGAGTGTGTGATGTACAGTAGTTATATATACAGTATGTGTGTGATGTACAGTAGTTATATATACAGTATGTGAGTGTGTGATGTACAGTAGTTATATATACAGTATGTGTGTGATGTACAGTAGTTATATATACAGTATGTGAGTGTGTGATGTACAGTAGTTATATATACAGTATGTGTGTGATGTACAGTAGTTATATATACAGTATGTGTGTGATGTACAGTAGTTATATATACAGTATGTGAGTGTGTGATGTACAGTAGTTATATATACAGTATGTGAGTGTGTGATGTACAGTAGTTATATATACAGTATGTGAGTGTGTGATGTACAGTAGTTATATATACAGTATGTGTGTGATGTACAGTAGTTATATATACAGTATGTGTGTGATGTACAGTAGTTATATATACAGTATGTGAGTGTGTGATGTACAGTAGTTATATATACAGTATGTGTGTGTGTGATGTACAGTAGTTATATATACAGTATGTGAGTGTGTGATGTACAGTAGTTATATATACAGTGTGTGATGTACAGTAGTTATATATACAGTATGTGTGTGATGTACAGTAGTTATATATACAGTATGTGTGTGTGTGATGTACAGTAGTTATATATACAGTATGTGTGTGTGTGATGTACAGTAGTTATATATACAGTATGTGTGTGATGTACAGTAGTTATATATACAGTATGTGAGTGTGTGATGTACAGTAGTTATATATACAGTATGTGTGTGATGTACAGTAGTTATATATACAGTATGTGTGTGATGTACAGTAGTTATATATACAGTATGTGTGTGATGTACAGTAGTTATATATACAGTATGTGTGTGTGTGATGTACAGTAGTTATATATACAGTATGTGAGTGTGTGATGTACAGTAGTTATATATACATATGTGGTGTGTGGATGTACAGTAGTATATATACAGTGTGTGATGTACAGTAGTTATATATACAGTATGTGTGTGATGTACAGTAGTTATATATACAGTATGTGTGTGATGTACAGTAGTTATATATACAGTATGTGTGTGATGTACAGTAGTTATATATACAGTATGTGAGTGATGTACAGTAGTTATATATACAGTATGTGATGTGTGTGATGTACAGTAGTTATATATACAGTAATGTGAGGTGTGATGTTACAGTAGTTATATATACAGTATGTGATGTGT
This sequence comes from Bombina bombina, assembly GCF_027579735.1. Lineage (NCBI taxonomy): Eukaryota > Metazoa > Chordata > Amphibia > Anura > Bombinatoridae > Bombina > Bombina bombina. The sequence continues at coordinate 1,982,625 of NC_069499.1, forward strand.
GTGATGTACAGAGTTATATATACAGTATGTGTGTTTGATGTACAGTAGTGTAATATATATATATACAGTATTGTGAGTGTGTGATGTACAGTTGTTATATATACAGTATGTGAGTGTGTGATGTACAGTATTATATATACAGTATGTGTGATGTACAGTAGTTATATCTACAGTAGGTGTGTGCTGTACAGTAGTATATATACAGTATGTGGTGTGATGTACAGTAGTTATAATACAAAGTTGCTGTGTGATGTACAGTAGTTATATATACAGTATGTGTGTGTGTGTGATGTACAGTAGTTATATATACAGTATGTGAGTGTGTGATGTACAGTAGTTATATATACAGTATGTGTGTGATGTACAGTAGTTATATATACAGTATGTGAGTGTGTGATGTACAGTAGTTATATATACAGTATGTGTGTGATGTACAGTAGTTATATATACAGTATGTGAGTGTGATGTACAGTAGTTATATATACAGTATGTGTGTGATGTACAGTAGTTATATATACAGTATGTGTGTGTGTGATGTACAGTAGTTATATATACAGTATGTGTGTGATGTACAGTAGTTATATATACAGTATGTGAGTGTGTGATGTACAGTAGTTATATATACAGTATGTGTGTGATGTACAGTAGTTATATATACAGTATGTGTGTGTGTGATGTACAGTAGTTATATATACAGTATGTGAGTGTGTGATGTACAGTAGTTAATATATACAGTATGTGGTGTGATGTACAGTAGTTATATATACAGTATGTGTGTGATGTACAGTGGTGTGATGTACAGTAGTTATATATACAGTGTGTGATGTACAGTAGTTATATATACAGTATGTGTGTGTGTGATGTACAGTAGTTATATATACAGTATGTGTGTGATGTACAGTAGTTATATATACAGTATGTGTGTGATGTACAGTAGTTATATATACAGTATGTGTGTGATGTACAGTAGTTATATATACAGTATGTGTGTGATGTACCAGTAGTTATATATACAGTAGTGTGTGATGTACAGTAGTTATATATACAGTATTGTGTGTGATTTACAGTAGTTATATATAAAGCTAGGTATGTGTGTGATGTACAGTAGTTATATATACAGTATGTGTGTGTGTGATGTACAGTAGTTATATATACAGTATGTGTGTGTGTGTGATGTACAGTAGTTATATATACAGTATGTGTGTGATGTACAGTAGTTATATATACAGTATGTGTGTGATGTACAGTAGTTATATATACAGTATGTGAGTGTGTGATGTACAGTAGTTATATATACAGTATGTGTGTGATGTACAGTAGTTATATATACAGTATGTGTGTGATGTACAGTAGTTATATATACAGTATGTGAGTGTGTGATGTACAGTAGTTATATATACAGTATGTGAGTGTGTGATGTACAGTAGTTATATATACAGTATGTGAGTGTGTGATGTACAGTAGTTATATATACAATATGTGTGTGATGTACAGTAGTTATATATACAGTATGTGAGTGTGTGATGTACAGTAGTTATATATACAGTATGTGTGTGATGTACAGTAGTTATATATACAGTATGTGAGTGATGTACAGTAGTTATATATATAGTATGTGAGTGTGTGATGTACAGTAGTTATATATATAGTATGTGAGTGTGTGATGTACAGTAGTTATATATACAGTATGTGAGTGTGATGTACAGTAGTTATATATACAGTATGTGAGTGTGTGATGTACAGTAGTTATATATACAGTATGTGAGTGTGTGATGTACAGTAGTTATATATACAGTATGTGTGTGTGATGTACAGTAGTTATATATATATATATACAATATGTGTGTGTGTGATGTACAGTAGTTATATATACAGTATGTGAGTGTGTGATGTACAGTAGTTATATATACAGTATGTGAGTGTGTGATGTACAGTAGTTATATATACAGTATGTGTGTGATGTACAGTAGTTATATATACAGTATGTGTGTGATGTACAGTAGTTATATATACAGTATGTGTGTGATGTACAGTAGTTATATATACAGTAGTGAGTGTGTGATGTACAGTAGTTATATATACAGTATGTGAGTGTGTGATGTACAGTAGTTATATATACAGTATGTGTGTGATGTACATTAGTTATATATACAGTATGTGTGTGTGTGATGTACAGTAGTTATATATACAGTATGTGTGTGATGTACAGTAGTTATATATACAGTATGTGTGTGTGTGATGTACAGTAGTTATATATACAGTATGTGAGTGTGTGATGTACAGTAGTTATATATACAGTATGTGTGTGTGTGATGTACAGTAGTTATATATACAGTATGTGTGTGATGTACAGTAGTTATATATACAGTATGTGTGTGATGTACAGTAGTTATATATACAGTATGTGTGTGTGTGATGTACAGTAGTTATATATACAGTATGTGTGTGTGATGTACAGTAGTTATATATACAGTATGTGTGTGATGTACAGTAGTTATATATACAGTATGTGTGTGTGATGTACAGTAGTTATATATACAGTATGTGTGTGATGTACAGTAGTTATATATACAATATGTGTGTGTGTGATGTACAGTAGTTATATATACAGTATGTGTGTGATGTACAGTAGTTATATATACAGTATGTGAGTGATGTACAGTAGTTATATATACAGTATGTGTGTGATGTACAGTAGTTATATATACAGTATGTGTGTGATGTACAGTAGTTATATATACAGTATGTGTGTGTGTGATGTACAGTAGTTATATATATACAGTATGTGTGTGATGTACAGTAGTTATATATACAGTATGTGTGTGATGTACAGTAGTTATATATATACAGTATGTGGTGTGATGTACAGTAGTTATATATATACAGTATGGTGATGTACAGTAGTTATATAGACAGTATGTGTGTGATGTACAGTAGTTATATATAGCAGTTGTGTGGATGTAGGCAGTAGTTATATATACAGTGGTGTGATGTACAGTAGTATATATACAGAATGTGTGTGATCGTACAGTAGTTTTATATACCAGTATGTGTGGTGATGTACAGTAGTTTTATATACAGTAGGTGAGTGTTGATGTACAGTAGTTATATATACAGCATGTTGTGTGAGTTGATGTACAGTAGTTATATATATCAGTATGTGAGTGTGTGATGTAGCAGTAGTTATATATACAGAGTGTGTATTACAGTAGTTATATAGTACACGTATGTGGGTGTGATGTACAGTAGTTATTATATACATATGTTGGTGTGGTGAAGTACAGTAGTTATTATAGTTTGTGAGTGTGATGTACAGTATGTTATATATAGCAGTATAGTGTGTGATGTACATTAGTTATGATATACTGTATGTGTGTGATGTACAGTAGTTATATATACAGTATGTGTGTGATGTACAGTAGTTATATATACAGTATGTATGTGTGTGATGTACAGTAGTTATATATACAGTATGTGAGTGTGATGTACAGTAGTTATATATACAGTATGTGAGTGTGTGATGTACAGTAGTTATATATACAGTATGTGTGTGATGTACAGTAGTTATATATACAGTATGTGTGTGATGTACAGTAGTTATATATACAGTATGTGTGTGATGTACAGTAGTTATATATACAGTATGTGAGTGTGTGATGTACAGTAGTTATATATACAGTATGTGTGATGTACAGTAGTTATATATACAGTATGTGTGTGATGTACAGTAGTTATATATACAGTATGTGTGTGATGTACAGTAGTTATATATACAATATGTGTGTGTGTGATGTACAGTAGTTATATATACAGTATGTGAGTGATGTACAGTAGTTATATATACAGTATGTGAGTGATGTACAGTAGTTATATATACAGTATGTGTGTGTGATGTACAGTAGTTATATATACAGTATGTGTGTGTGATGTACAGTAGTTATATATACAGTGTGTGTGTGATGTACAGTAGTTATATATACAGTTTGTGAGTGTGTGATGTACAGTAGTTATATATACAGTATGTGTGTGATGTACAGTAGTTATATATACAGTATGTGAGTGTGTGATGTACAGTAGTTATATATACAGTATGGTGAGTGTGTGATGT